>NC_057812.1:738249768-738295769 GCF_018294505.1 Triticum aestivum
GGCCGCGCAGGGCGGGATACCGGCGGCCGCATGCCTACCTGGATGGTCTTTCTCAATATGCGTCAGGAGATCCAAGACCCACTAGTGCATCAAAAACTGCAGCAGGATCTGGTGGAGCACCTATGGAGGCTCAAGGGCAACGCCTAGCTCGACGTGTGATGAAATATGAGTTTTTATTTGTTGAACTATATAATTTGTATTGAACTATTTGTTGTTGAACTATTTGATTTCTATTGATTTTCTGTGATGAACTATGTGATAAAAAATATATTTTATGTTGAATTTGCACCGAAGCACGGCGAATATGGGCCGGCATTAGTCAATTTGCACTGATAGCGGGACAATTTTGCGCCAAAAGTGGGCAAATTTGCGCCAAAAGTGGGCCGAAATCGGCGCCTGGGGGCGGCGGCTAGGAACCCAATCACCCCCACGCCAATTTTAGCACCGGCTCGCCCGTAGGCGGCGATATTTCAAACCCCCTGAAGAAACGAAAGGCTGGAGATGCTCTAAGCATTCCCACACCTAATGCGCAATGTCCGTTGGTGGTGGCCTATTTTGCTTCCACGAAGACAAGGAAATCGGATGGGTTTCAAGAGCACCGAGTAGAATTGACATCATTTTTGTGTTTGTCGGTGATTATTATAAGTGATGTTATTTCATTGACAAATACTCCCCGCATTTCAAAATATAGTGCGCTCGCGTTTCCCGAGGTCAAACTTTGACCATAAATTTAACGAACGAGACCGACTACGGCGGGAAAAAAGGTTACATAATTAAAAACTTCTTTCGAATACGAATTCACTAATATAACTTTTGCTCCTGCCGCAATCGGTCTTGATAGTTAAATTTACGGTCAAAGTTGAAGCACGAGGATAGAGAAAACACTGCATTGTGGAATGGAGGGAGTACAAAGCAAGCATATGTTATGAACTTATTATTGAACCCAACTTGCGAGACACATCTTCCCCACGGTTCAATTTCTACACTAGAAGTTTCTGAAGATTTATACGTAGCTAATAATACACTGGAAACCACTATTAAGATATTAATACGCTTTAGAGATTTCTACGATATTATTCAACGATACTAAAATACATGGTACACATGTACATACAAACAAAATATATGTGCATAGAATAATATATATTTTAATATTTTTAGCAATATAGCACATTAGAAATGTATAGCAAGAACAGGCTATAACTCATATTTAGCAATATATTTATGTGATTAACTACACCATCTAGCTAACAGAAAATTATACTACTAAACAACATATTTGCTTGTCCATTGTACAAGTAAATTTAAAAATATAAAAGTTTGGTATAAAACATGGATAAGCCGGCCAAGTAAACAGGGCCGGCCCTGGTGTAGGGTCGGAGGGACGACGGCCTTCGGCCGAGGTCAAGGGGGGGCATGATTTGCTATGTATGTGTAATATAGCCCAGCAAACATATTGGGCAGGGGGAAAAATTAAAGGAGGAAAGCAGGCACGAACGGGTGTAGATGGGCTAGGCCCAATTGCTGTTAGCGATATGTGAAGCATCGTCACTCGTCACATCTGATCATTCGCATGTTCGTTTTGTCTTCGACTCTTCATCAATTGCGACTGGAATTCTTGTTCGTTGACACATTATCGCCGATGTGCGCAACAACCTGGTGTTGCGCCGCCGCCTACCGGCGACCCGGAATCCTCGGTACCACGAGTCGCAACCATGAGTTCATCTAGTTTTTCATAAGTATGTATTCATCCAACCAGTCTTTCGCTTCTCTTTTACCGTATATTTGTAGGACTGTCTCGATTTTGAAATTAAGACTTATACCCCTCCAGGAAAATTGTAGTCACTGTCAAGTGCATTCAGACGGTCGTAAAAGATTTCAACTTAGATCTTGAGGATAAAAGTGGCCACTAATCTATGTTTCGGGTCTATATATGATATCAAGTAATATAGTGAATACTCTCTTCAACAATTTTCACAATTAATGAAATTTAACTCACATTCCTCATTATCTACATGGCTTGGAACATGGGTCTAATCCTTCATCAAAAAGCAAAAAAAAAACTTATAGAAAAGAACATACATGAAGTTGGCACTGGATGTGTTGATGTCGACTGAGGTAAGCATTGTTGCCTTATGTGTTTTTTTCCTGTTATAAGCAGCATGTGCATCTTTTATATAGCTACATATTGAAAGAAAAAATGCCGTCTATGTAAATGTCCGAAGAAGTTTATATTAAGGGGCCCCGGCTTCTAGGTTCGCCCTCAGCCACCAACTTCTCATGACCGGCCCTGCAAGTAAACTATAATTCTAGCCAGTCAACCATCTCTCGCTCGACCAAATCATGACACTAAGGAGTCGACATGCAAGCTGGAAATAATTGATTAGTACAGTATGTAATAATCACTATGTTGTTGTTTAATAGGTCCAAAAGATTACTGAAAATATCAATCGGAACAAGTCTAGAAGAAAAAATGCGGTGGGATAGAAAACCGTGGGAGGGATGACATGCCATCATCAAAATGTAAGAAAATTCCATAATGAGATGCTACAGTTTTTTTAAACAGTAGTAGGGTCCCCAGAGACCCATAACTCCATTAGATAATCATCAAGGTACATATTACACCAGGACCCAAGGAAAATAGAAAAGGACAATAAGATCCTGTTTTTTGCAAAGAGCACCCCTACATTGAAAAAGGAATGCAATCGGGTATGAGTGTGGCTCCTACCAGAACCAAGCTCGCCGGCGCCGGGGACAGCACCACTTGGGCCGACAAGACCTCCATGGCACCATGCCATGGAATCAATCCAGAAGCAGAACTGCCTCCCCTATGGAAACATGGCCGGGAGGAATAGCTTGGGCCGCCATTAGGCCAGAAGATAGGATGGGCCGTCGGAGAAGACCGACATGTCACAATGGCCGCCATAGCTCCTCTATAACCACCATCTTTGATGTTCACGGTCCTATCTATAGCTTCCAGCTCATTGCAAATCCTCTGCTACACCTTCATCATCATGATGGATCTGACAGCTGAGGTCAAGCTGGAGGCCCTACTTCCGATCAGGGCAAGACACATCGGAAGCTCGGATCCGATGAGAAAACACAATAGGCAGTCGAGCCATGTTGCGATTTCCTGCCAAATCCTCTTACATCACCTTGGCGGCGAGAAGAGAGGATGGAAACCACCATGGTGGATCATCTCGGTGGAACTGCATGCTTATTTATGGAGTTCGCACAAGATCCTTCACCTCCTGTTTGTCTCCACCATGAAGGAAGAATAAAAACAACACCGCCGACCATTGCAAGCTGCACAGAATGACATAACGCCAGTCGCCATCATGGCAAATCCAGGCCACAACCTCGAACCTAGCCTACTATATACAAGGAGGGCCAAACTTCTCTCCCTCCCACGCTTTGGTCGGCGAGGCCACCGGAGGAGGAAGGGAGAGGAGCCGAGAGAGAGAGAGAGGGGGGGAGATTCTACTATTTAGGAATAGAGGATATGTTTATTCAAATGAAAATAAGCATACACCCACACAATCATGTTTAACAATATATTTATCCACTTTTTCTATCGTGTAGATCTGTATCGGTTTCCATTCGCCATGTCCATGGTTGTCTACCCATATGAAAATGGAATATATAAATATTTTCCCTGCATCGATTCTCAGCTTTTTTGCAATTTAAGATTGTACATTAAGATCAAAAGGAATAATGATAGAAAACACACTCTCTCTCTTCTCTCTCTCTCTCTCACAAAAGTACAACCGCCTGTCACAATAAATAAGCAACAAGGTTTAGATGAGGCGAGAGGAGAAAAAAATCCTGCCATAGGGCGACGTGGATTTTTTGGTCCGCCTACTTGAGACGGTGAGACCGGAAAGTGAGGTCAAAGATTATAGCCCTGATTACATCATTTGGGGAGTGATGTACATCCCTAAAAGGCTCCCCATTTGTGAGCATCCCATATTTTCCAGAGCATAAGCAAAAGAGTAAAGGGCCAGGCCCATGGAGGCAAACCCGGGTGGCATGGCGAGCTCCACAACTCAACTAGTGGCGTGAAACATGTCTGTAGGCGCAGTCCAAATGGAGGTGGCTGTGGGGTAGAGGAAGAGCAGATGAGCACTTCCCCGCAAAATAAAAGAGAGCAGATGAGCACAATCTTGGGGAGCTACATTACATAGTGGACATGACGATGACTCAATGATGGTCTTGCGGTGTAAATTTTCCAGAATGCTTAATCTGTCCAAGTAGAACAACCACCCAAACACATGAACCCTACTAGGGACCTTTGAGTCCCAAATGTGAGTGAGGTAAGATTAGACAACTGAGAAGCAAACACATCATAGGCTCCTTTGGTGGAGAAAGTTGTGTCATTGAGCAGGGATCTGTCGTCTGGAACTACAGTGAGGTGCACATCCCGCAACAAAAGTCTCAAAGAAGGTAGTTCATTGGAAGTGGTTAAGGTTAGCCAACTATGCGAGTCTGAATCAATCCCATCCATAAAAAATTTCCTGACCAGAGCATTTCGCTTTGTGCGGTGTGAAAAGAGGGCTGGGAAAGTGGTGGAGAGAGGCTCATGAAGTAACCATCGACCTAGCCAGAAAAAAAATTAGAGGAGCCATTGCCAATATTAACCTAAGAGATCTCTCTGAGTGTATGTAAATGCTTGAAATAGGCTTTGCCAATGAAGGAGTCATTTTTACCTAGACCTATATGCAAGGACTGGTTGAGAATTCGGTCCTTCCAAGGCAAAAGTGAAGAGTGTAGGAATTTGTATTCAAATTTCAACAAAAGGCAAAAAAAATTGTGCTAGTAAGTTTTTAACGCCTAAACCACCTGCTTGTTTGACATACATACACGGTCCCACGCAACCAGACACTTTGCCCCAAAGAAGGAGTTGTCGTTTGACTAGGAAAAAAAAAACTTCTATGCTTATCAATTTCTTCGAGGACGCTTTTTGGGAGTGAGAAGCACATAATAAAATAAGTGGGCAGGCTATCCAGGACTGCTGACAGTAAGATGAGGTTTCCCCATGGGCGAGAAAAGGTGCACGCCATGCAGCTAGGTAAATATCACAACGGGCGATAACAAGTTGAAACGCAAGGGGGGTAGTTTGTGTGGAGAGAGTGGAAGGCCAGTGAATGACTGACTTTTTCAATCCTTTCGACCTTGGTTCCGTCTAATCCGTCCTGATGAACGAATTTGAGGAGGATCGAAGTCCGAAAAACTGACTCAAAGAAGAAGCGTCGTCATCCATCCAAGTGCCACCCTTGCAAGAAAGTTTTGTTCACAAGCGCTCACGATCATTCTTTGAAGCACATCAGCAACTATTGTGAATAGAAATAAAGAGAGCGGATCCCCGTGTCGTAATCTGTTCCTACACTGTATTGACGGGCCTGTCACGAGATGATATTTTCTCGTAGATTTACGTAGATACATCGGTCTCAATTCGACATTGACCATGCTCATCTGTTCTACCCACATCAGCTTTATAATCTACCACTAGTCAATAATTGTAAACTTTTTGTAAATTGAGATTTTATTTACACTTATTAAAGATGCTTGAGATGAAAGGGAATACTGTTGGATAAGCATATTCTTTTCCCTCTCTCTCTATCTCTGCATTCTTTTGCGTGGGGTGGGGTGCATTTTGCTAGGCGTCCCCAGCAGTAAACGGGACAGGAAGCACGACCGCCGGCCACCCACAAGCCCCACCCAAATCCGAAGAACACGTTCCCACTCACACTGCAGAGCTGCCGCCGCCGCCGCCGCTCGCCGAAGAATCGTCTCCTCGCCGTCGATCGCTCCGGGTAATCGCACGTTTCCCTCGAGTAAGCCGCCGCCGCCGGCCGCGAATCCGCGTGCTTTCCTCCTGCCTTTTTTTAGCGCCTCCAATTTTTGTGTGGCGTCCTCGTCGCTGCCCGCCCCCCTTCCCTTCTCTCCTAACAAAAAGTTTGTGTTTTTTTTCTTAGATTCCGCTCCGGATTTCGCCTCCCCGCCCCTTCCGCTGCTCTCCGCCGGCGCCGGCGACCGACATACCGACCGTGATGAGCTCGTGAGGTCCGTCCGTCGCCAATCCCCGCCTTTCTCTTGCTTCCCGATGCAGAAACCGTTCGCGGGGTGCTTCTTGCTGCTGCTGCCCGTCGATTGGGCGCTGCGATTAGGAGGAGCGAGGTCGGATTTGGTAGGAATCTGTGCTTGCTCGTGTAGATTCCCGCGTGATTGCGACCGGGCAGGTCGCCGCTCGTTCATATTCTCGTGTGATTAGAGCTCTGCGCGCCGATCAGTCGGAGATTCAGTGACGGCCGCTTCGATCCTGCTACAGCTTAAGCGCAAGCTGTTCTGAATTTTCACGGACGTCATGCTAAGATCAGTGCTTACGAATTACGATGGCGCTAATGTAAACATTGTTGCTTTCTTAACCAAAATCTTTGCTTGCTTAATGGCTGCCTGGTTCATTGCTTGGTAGAGCTTATGATGCCATTACATAGAGAGGCCAGGGTGCTCCAAGTTAGCCTGGCAGTTCCATTTGGGTTCATGTACTACTCCCTCTGTCCCATAATGTAAGACATTTTTTTATGCTAGTGTAGTGTCAAAAAACGTCTTACATTATGAGACGGAGGGAGTACTAGTTTAGTACAAGATGTGGTTTTGCTATATCATTTGTACTAAATATAAGGCTTGCTTAATGACTGATTAGGCAGTTTCGGTGGTTGGCGCACATGTGTTGCACTAAATCTGCTACTGTCATTGCAGGATCGCCGAGAAATGTCATGCCATGTGCACTCGAAGTAACTGACAAAAGGCCGAAGAACACGTCGCGTATGCGGTGTAACGGACTGGTTGGGAACGACAACTTCTTTCCAGAGGTTTATAACATTCTACCGCACAAATGTGTTCCATTCTTCACCAGAAAGATTACCGATCTGCTCGTGGGATTTAATGAATTGCCACTTTTATCTTCTCATCGATCAGGACCATCTAATTCACAGACCGGTTTACGGCTTCCCTGATAACAGGTAATTATTTGTCACCAAACCCTTCTAATAACAACCAACTTCAGTGGGATGTACTGAAGTAGTGATCTAGTAAATCTTATATTAGTTTACAGAGGGAGTACTTGACTAAGCTTGCTATCTGATTTACTGCTGAGTACATGTATTTAGTGAAACAAGAGGTTCATGCATGAAATGAACTAGTCTAAAACTAATTCTATGAACTTGAAAAGCTACAGCTTTTACAGGGTTATAAAAATGAAGAAAAAGGAGAAGCAATAGGAAAGACCACTAATATATCTTACTGTTAGGAAATGCAATAATAAAATTTAAGAAAAGCATATACGTAACCATTTTGGGACAGTTGGTGTTCATATCTGTTTGACTGTTTTTGGGGACTGCCCCACTTTGCTACTGAATATGAAAGGCTGGCAAATAAGGGTTTGTGATCAACTTATGTTCCACTTGTATCATAGGGTCGCCATTGATGAATCTAGGAAACTTAGGTTGGGAGTACATAACTGGTTGATGAATGTGTAAGGTGTGTATATCTATATTTGTAGTCAGTGATAGGTAAACTGTTATGAATAATGTGCCTCTTAATTTCACTTAAAAACGTGCCAATATCGATTCAATAATTTGTAATATTGGTACGGTGGTCTGTACAGTATGGACCTTGAGTGCAGGTATAAATGTATAACTGTTGACTAATTGTGAGTAATCCGCTGCATGTCAAGTATATTCGCTGTGTCATATAGGCAGGGGCAAACCCAGGTTGGCCCCTGTATTCAGGTCTGAACTCTCAATTTACCTGTTTTCCCTTTATTTTATAAGAGATACTTAGTGGTATTTTGGGTCTAAGCACCGGGTTAAATCCCAGGCTGCCTAGATGATTTTTTGTGTGTGAAAATAGTGGTCATGAAGCCTTTTCTTTTGCTGGGGCCATTTGTGAAAATGTGAGATGACTAGAAAATGGTTGTACGCGAACAAATTATCACTGAAACAACCATTTTATTGTCTTTTTATGCATTTTGTTATTCTTCTCTGTTAGTTTGTTAACATTTTGCGCTTGCCAGCTTACAGTGACCTATGTGTACCTTTCTCGTATGCATGACACAATCACCATGTCCAAACACTTCATAGTTTCTGCCCTCAATATCCTTTTTCTTTTTTACTTTTCAGGGCAGTCACTGTGGTCCTCTCACCTGTTATTCAGTTTTTCGGGAAGCTACTTGTTTACTGTCTTTTTGTGGTGTGGCAGGGACAGTCCATTTACGGTGCTTTCTCTTGGGCACAGTTCAGATTGGAAATTGGCGCCGTTTTCATCTAGCAGACAGGAGGTCAACAGGGCAAGATATTTGACATTAGGAACTGCTGCTACAGAGGGCTTTGAGTTACTATTCCCACAGCCAACAATAGTATACTGGCTAGATCTGCCGAATGAAAAGAACATGCATGATCAGGACATTTCTTCTAAACCACATCCCAATGGAGGAAGCACTGTAGGACAACATCGGCATAGGAAAAAGATTAAGAAGTCATTGACAGCTTGCCCTCCCTGCCACGCGGTTGCAAGTACCTCTTCTGGGCCTGATACTGCTCCTCTGGGATCTGATTCTGATATTTTGCATGACGATGACAAGCCTCCTAAAAGGAGTTCTAAGAAGAAAGTAAACAAGTGGAAACAGTGCAGGCGAGCAACCGGTGAAAAGCTTAATTTGTTGCCAGAACTCCCCTGTGAAGAGCATATTGATACCGCTTCTCCTGTTGAGGTATTTCTGCCTGATTTACTAGCTGGTAAATTGTCAGATGCCTCGTCATCTGCCTGCTCATTGGTTAAAGATGCCCATTTGGGCAAAGATAATGGTGAGAGCAACAATGAATATGTGGAACACGGAAGTGATGGGAAGGATGGCTCTGGATATGCAGGGTCATCTAATATATATGTAGGCAAAAGAGTTAGCTGCAAAGGTGCTCCTTACCTGAATGATGGGCCAAATACTGCGGATTCTTCAGAATTTGGTGAACCTTCTGTCACTGAACATGCGAGAGAAGAAAGCAATAGCTGCCAGAAGTCATTGTGTGCCTGTGTTTGTAACTCCAGTGATGCAACCACAGCTTCATTCTTTACGGGTTGGAACAGTGAAAACTGTGGGGATTGCAGTATTGATTTTGAGGGAAATACACGAGATGGTTTGCAACATGGCGCTTCTACTTGTCTGGATAGTGTAAATAAGGTATGCCATTTGACAGATGTCCATTTAAGTGGCGCTCATGCTGAAGATGTTACTGATACTAGTAGTCATTCTGAAAGAGTTCAGTGCAGCAGTGAAGCCTGTAGCAGCAAGACGTTTCTTCCAGTTAGTCCGGGGAGGAGCGGCAGGAAATCAAGAAACAAATCTAGCTGTACTAATGTGACTGCGACTAATAGGGTAGTAGGTTCTAATAGGCACAAGCATAGTGGAAAAGACAGTCCAGTTTCTGTGTGGCAGAAAGTAGAAAAAACTGACAAGGAAAACTCATCTGGAGCAGGACATGTGGTTGTTTCAGCAGTTGAGGATAAAAGTGCACTAGAAGATGATAGCAAGGGTGTGCAGCACGATCCAAATAGGCCAATGGATAAACATCGCTGTAGAAAAAACTGCAAACAGCACAAGAAGCAAACCTTGTCTCTGTATGAACAAACAAGTTTGTCTTGTAAAAAGGGTAGCTGTCCGTCGCCGAGGAACTACTACGCTCCTAAGAATGGTAGCCCCAAGACGCCCAAGAACCACTCGCAACAGACTGAAGGATTGTCGATGTTACAGCCAGTATGTGCCGGGGACATCAGTGATACATCAATCATAACTGGTACTGAAAAAGCAACAGTAGCATCTTACAACTTGGGTTCTCATTTGGTGCCACAAGTTACATCCAACGAACCATGCACATTGGTGATTCAAGACGATAGTCACTCTCTTTGCCTTGAAAATAAGGCCATATCAACAGATTTGGACTGCAGGAACTTGTGCGTCGGTCCTTGCGCCGCAGAAATGGAAGAAACTCAATGTGTGAAGTCATATTCTTCTGCTGGGCACATGTCACATAAATGGGTTCCTATTGGAAAGAAAGATATAACACATTTGGATGTTCCAGAGGCTTCTGTTGTTGAAGCATCAGTTCCAGCTAATGATGTTTCTCTTTTTGCTAATATAGAAGTGCAGAGAAATGTTTCAGATGCTCCTGCATCAACTAAATGTGAAGGCAGCAAAGTTGCTACTGAGTTGACTGCTAAACCGAAGCCATCTGGACAGCTTGATTCGAAATGCCAAGGACATACTGACAATGGAACTGTTTTCAGCATGATAAGAGAGGCAGTGAGTGATGCTCATACCGCCCAACAGAGAGCGGAAGATATTCAACTTCACATTGGCAGGCCTCTTGCTGATTTTGAACAATTTATTTATTCTGCTTCTCCAGTTCTGCACTGTAGCTCTTGCCCTACTGGCTGCAACTCTTCTTCACAGGAATGGATTAGAGATGGCTTGTGCTGTCATCAGACTGCAGATATCTCTCTAAGTAGCATTTGGCAGTGGTATGAAGAACCTGGCTGCTATGGCTTGGAAGTGAAGGCACAGGATCTCCGTAGATCGAAAGGCTTATGGAATAGTCGTTATCAGTTTAATGCCTACTTTGTGCCATACCTATCTGCGGTTCAATTGTTTAGGCAACCTAAGAGAACCGTTGATAAGGATGAAGCCGATATGGGTGCAAGATCTAAAACATCTCCATGTATGAGCTCTCTCCCAATATTAGCGAAGCTTCTACCTCAAGAGTCTAATAAAAGAAATAGCTCGCCGGCTTTCCGTGATAAAGATGATCAGCAGTTGGAGGCTACAGAGCTCATATTTGAATTCTTTGAATCTGAACAACCATTTTGGCGGCGACAGTTATTTGACAGGTGAGTGCGAGTCTCTGCCTTCATGAACAAAGGCGTCCAGGATTCTGGCTCTTATTGTTTAGCCTTTTTTATGCTCTTATTTTAGTATAAATCTTCATGGTGTACAGTGAAACTCTAGGAAAGGTACTTTTTTTCTGAGATGATTTTATTGAAATCTCATTGCAATTTTACTAGGGTAAAGGAGTTGATTGGTGGTGCAAAACAATCAAATTGCCAAATATCAGGAGACCCAAAGAATCTGGAGCTCAACCTGCATGATCTTCATCCCGCCTCTTGGTCCGTTCTATGCTCTAGTAGTATCTGACCCGTCATCAGCGGCATATTCTTGCATATAGATATGTGAAACTATTTTTTGGACGAGCTTGTTTTCAGATAACATGTTACTCTGGATTTCAGGTACTGTGTCGCGTGGTATCCCATATACCGTATACCTGATGGGAAATTCCAGGCTGCTTTCCTGACGTACCATTCTCTTGGACACTGGGTTCATCGAGGAAACTCAGCAGATCAGGCTGGCCATTGTAATGCTGTTTTGCCAGTCATGGGTTTGCAATCTTACAACGACAAGGTAATATGGCTGCTTTTCTCCTGACATGTACATACAGGTTAACCGAAGATTGTTTAAGTTGGTTTTAAGACCCCAGGCATTGAAAGACATGTTAGTTCTGATGCAAAATTGCAGACGGTGACATGGATATTGCTGAACAAACTCTGAAATTGTTTGATGCTTCTTATTTGTCAGCCCTTCATTTGGCTAAAGAGGGATCCTCGTTGGTCCTATCATCAACAGATCCCAATTTAATGTCTTGTAGTTTCGTTCCAAGTCATGGCCAGAAAAGTTCTGTCGCGAATGAAACGTTGAGCTGTGGCAAAGGCTTGTTTTGGTCCCAAGTTAATTTGCAGTGTGTCTAGTATGTGGTCAAGTGTATGTATGGTTTCAGTCGAATATGGTCGTGTAAACAAACAGAGTGGCTAGTGTGCTTGCTGGCTTATTTTTGCTTTCGAAACGGCAAATACATGTTTTGCTCATGCGACCATTCTTTGCATCCTGCATTGCAGGGGGAGTGGTGGTTTCAGACGAGCAGATCCGGTTCGGAAGACTCAGAGTCCTCGTCAAGTGAACCATCTCAGGTTCTTGAAGAAAGGTTGTCGACGCTGAACCAAGCCGCGGCGGCCATGGCCAGGGCGGACGTGTGGAAGAAGGACCAGGCCCACAGGAACAGGCACCCGGACTATGAGTTCTTCCTGTCCCGACAGCAACGGTAGACGACCCCAAGCTTTTTGCACACACCATGTTTCAGAACACGGACGGGGGCCACTTTCCCTGTAACCAGAACCATGCGGACTGAGCGGCGCCGTCCGCCTGTGTTACCCCTGTATATATTTGAGATAGAGGTACATGTGGAGGTGCTGCTCAATTGAAAGTGAAACCAGACCAGAAAATGTTTAGCTCGCTGCTTACTTACTAGTTGGGGTTGATATCATAGGTGCAACCCTTTTTAAATCTAATTAGCTTGCTCACCCATGTGATGTGTGTACATATATGCCTGTAACTCAACTCAGCACTGTATCTATCTAACTCTGTAGCTGCATAATATAGATCTGATCACCAACAATGCAGGAAATTAGCAGGAAACCATCGTCATTCATTGAGAATGAGAAGGGATCACTCATGTCTGCAACTGCAATGCAACCCAACACTGGCTGTGTGTAACACTGTAACTCTTAGCTTATGGGATACTGTAACTAGATCTGGCCAGCAACAAGGCAGGCATCTTTTATTTATGCTATGACTATGATAAGATCACAGAGCATTGTTCCCTGAGAGTGGGAACAGTGGCAGAGCGCTGTGTGAAGATCACATACAGCACGTACTAGTGGAAAGAAGATGCATGACAGAAGAAGATCACATACAGTTGCAACATGGGTGCTAGCTCGAGCTCAAGTTCTAACAACCAATTCCACAGATTAAAAACGGGGCAAATCCAACAATGACACTGCTACACACAAAGTGTCACGAACCTCACCAAAGTTGCAACGCTACACGACCCGTCCATCAAGTTCTACTTATTAATAATCATAACCAAGCAAAGCAAAAGCGAATTAATTCATCCAGAGTTCCGAACGAACTGACGGCCTAGGCCTCGTCGGCGTAGGCGGGCTCGAGGATGGCGGCCTCGGCCTCCTGCACCTCCTTCTCCGACTTGCGCCCCTTCTTGCTCTTGTAGTAGACGCTCATGAAGGTGCCCACGGCGCCGTACTTGTGCCGGCAGTGCTCGTAGTGCGACGCGTCGAACATGCGCCAGAAGTCCTTCTCGTTCAGCTCCGTCACCGCGTACTGCGGCTGGTAGCTGTGGTTCTCGATCAGCCACTGCTCCAGCCGCTTCACCGACTCCGCCCCGTCGAACTCCTCCCCGCGGAAGATGCACGCCGGCGTGTAGTACACCCCCACGTCCGTGAACATCTGCGCGTAGCTCGTGTCCCCCTGCCGCTGCTGGTGCTCGAACCCCGGCTCCGGGTAGATCATCGTCTTCACCGGCAGCTTGAACAGCCGGTGAGGGCACAGCCACAGCGGGTACACCTGTTATGTCATAAGCATTATCATGAGAATGAACACCAAACAGAACGTTCTTCTTTCTTTCTTTCTTTCAGACTAATTTTTAGCAGCAATATTATACTTTGTATCGACATTCAAGCAGCAATATTAGTTACCTGCTGGATGAACAATCAGAGCAAGCAACAACTACACAATGACAATGCAGTTGGTAAATGCGCAGAAATTCACAGCTCCTGCAGCCTAGCATACTCGATGCACATATCTACTGAAATGAATGCTAAGTAGCCCAAAAAAGGGAAGATGAATTCCTAGCTAAAAGACTTGATGCAAGCATATCTGCATGAATGTTAGGCAGAAGAGGAACATTTTTACCTCCATCTCGTGGTGGACGAACTCGAGGGCGTCTCCAACCTTGTACAGGGGCACCAGCATGTCCTGGATGACATGGTTGTCATGGTAGTAGTTCCTGATGGCGTCGCCCTGGGTGGCCTTGAGCAGGGACACCTTGGGGGGCATCAGCCAGCCGAAGAGGAACCTGAACCAGAACTGGTCGCCGAAGGGCAGGATGAGCTTCCCCTCCCAGTAGAGGCACCGGGTGTGCCTGTGGTAGTACTCCCTCGTCGGGATGTACTCCACGAACTCGCCCCTCTTCAGCGCCGTCTGCGCGTGCTGGTAGAACCATGGCTTGAACCACCACCCCACGCTGTTGATCTTGTTGCCCTTCTTCTTGGCCTCCTCCTTGGACGCGTACACGCCGGTCATCATCACGCCCTCCGTCGCGCTGTACACCATCCCCTCCACGAAGTCGGGGACCTTTGCAGGGTCGCCGTCCCTCGGCGCGACGGCGTCGGCGTACGCCTGCGCCACCTCCTTCAGAGGGCCCTTCACAGGGGTGTAGGTGAGCCTCATGTACTCCTTGATGGGGATGAGCTTGATCTCGGCTGAGACAAGGAACCCGAGAGTTCCCTGCGACCAGGGCACGCCGGAGAAGAGGTCGGAGTACTCGTTGTCCTTGGTGGCTCGGACGACCCGGCCGTCGGCCAGGACGATCTCCAGCGCGACAACCGTGTCGGAGAAGAGCCCGTAGATGTGAGAGCTCCCCTCGATGCCGTAGCCGTTGATGAGGCCGCCGACGGTGAGGTCGTCGAGCTCCGCCACCACGGCGAGGGAGAGGTTCATGGGGCAGGTGGCCCTGGATATCTGGCCCATGTTGACGAGCGGCTCGACCTTGGCGACCATCCTCTCGGCGTCGATCTCGAGGATGTTCCTGAAGGCGGAGAGGTCGACCTCGAAGTGCCTGACGCGCTTGTAGTCCACGTTGCGCATGCCGACGGCGATCCACGGCTTCCTGGCCGTGCAGACGAGGCCGTCCTTCTTGGGGTTGCGCTGCTTGAGCCGCTTCACGACCTTCTGCACGTTGTCCTCGTGCTCCTTCTGCCGCTTCTTCTCGGACTTCATGGCGGACCACATGTCGCCCAGGTAGATGTTGAAGTAGATGAGCGCCGAGGCCGGAAGCACCACGAAGATGACGAGGATCCATCGGAACTGCACCAGGTAGTCCACCAGAACCTTCTTCCTCTTTGGTCGCACCAGCGGCGTCTGCAGGTCCGCCATGGCTGGAGGCTGACTTCTGAAATGAAAAGAGTAGTAGAAAGAGATGTTAGCCGAGCCATGATTGATGATATAACAGTAACAGGAGGTATATCAGGGAGAAAGAATATACACAGTAAAGGTGATAAATAACAAAAGCAGCAGTACTAGTATATTCTCATGACTGCCAGGACACAAGGATCCCAATTCCATTTTTACCATGTAGTACAGTTTAAAAGTGAAGCATATCAGGAAGAAATAATTATACACAGGCAAGGCTGAAAAGAAGAACAGAACTGTAGCATTGCCATGGCCCCAAAGACATACTCCCTCTGTAAAGGAATATAAGAGCATTTAGATCACTAAAGTAGTGATCTAAACACTCTTATATTTGTTTACGGAGGGAGTACTGTATATTGACCAAGGGCTGTATCAGTAAGACTCTTTATCCATCCCAATTCCATTTTGAATTTTCAACTGTCATATAATGTTAAGAAATTAAGTGAAAATGGTGCAGCAACATGGATGAGCATATCCTATTATTATGCAAACAGATGCTGTCACGGACAGGGGCAATGCAGCTGCCAGGCCGTTGGACATGATCACATCAGTACTGTTAGCTGAGCCATGATGGTATATATAAGAGTAACAGGGAAGCATATACTAGCTAGGGTTAAACTGTAAACAGCAAAGGCAAAACATAACAAAAGCAGAGTAGCCCCTTTCTCATGGCTTGGTTGCCAAGATGCATCCATCTGTATCCTATTTGTAATCGCCACATGATGTTAGGTGAAAATGATGCAGTGACATCTAACACGGAGCATATTCTTTGCACAAAGTGGATCAACATGTTAAGAGGGTGACAGGCACTATCATTCACAGGCAGAGCAACCTAGTAGTTTAGCCAGATTTGTGCAGCTGCGAGGCACATGCAAGAAACGTACTCCTACTATATATGGCACTGCAAGAACTTATACGGACGGATCTAGATCCGCGGGAAACTCATGCCAAAATTAGTAATCCTATGGCAGGTAATAACATGGTAGGAAGGGGGGAACGTTGACCGAAGATTTTCGCAAGAGCTGTATTCACGAAAAAAGAAAAAGGAAAAGAAAAGAATCCAACTGCCTGCCTGCCTAAAGTGGCACGACCTAGAATCCCGGTGCAGGAGGGACAGATCTGCCTGTATTCCGGCTGAGGATTTGACACCAGGGTGAACAAAGAGTCTAATCGTCTCAACAGCAACAAGAACAAGAACCTAGATAGAATCCTGCTCCTGCCCAGGAGTTGGTGGATCCGGCGGAGGAAAGCTTGGCCGAAACGCACGCAGGAACGCGGGGTGCGGCTTTGCCCGGCGGAGCAGGCGGCGAGAAGGAAAAGGAAGAGAAACAGCAAAAGAATCAGGCTTTGTGGGTGTGTGCGCGCGGGCGGGAGTGGCGGATCCGCCCACGAACAGCTTGCGACAATCAATCGATCAATCGAGGCGGAGCTGCTTACCAGGAGGGAAGGAGGAGGAGGAGGAGGAGGTGAGGAGAGCAGAGCAGAGCAGATCCCCCGCTCCAAGGGAAGGCGCTCGGCTGGGGACTGTTGGCAGTAGTAGTATTTGGAGCGTGGGTTTGGGAGAGATGAGGTTTTGGGGTAGGTGGGGGGGTGCGCATTTACTCCCGTGCCCCTCACTCCATTTGGCGTCTTCTATTCTACTGCCAGTAGTAGAACAAGCAACGCCTGACGAAACTGCCCTTACTAGAGCCGGAGGGAAGCGTACGGACATTTGTGGATGAACCTAGTCGGAACACCGGATCCATACTCCCACTCATCTACCGTCTCTCTGTATGCGGGCGGAGAAAACAGAGGAGGGAGGCAAGGAAGAAAAATTGCACAAGGAACACAAGAGAGTAGCACTGGTAGCCAGGAGATCAAGTGCATTGCATAACTGAAGACGAAGAGTAATTTAACTGAAGAATAAGAAGAAGAAGAAGAAGTTGAAACCAACCTGGCTGGGTCCGGTCCGGGGCGGAGGGAAGCGTGGAGCGAGCTGCGAATGCCGGGGCTTTTAAACGGGCGGGCTACAGGGCTACTGGAGACCAACAGATCGGAATCGGAATCAGATCATGGGGCCGCATGTGGATGTGGGTACACACATGCATGCAGATGCCATCTCGATCCATCCATCCGTCCTGCACCACCCTGCTCAATTATTGCTCCTCCTACGCTACTAAAAACAAAATAAGGCGTTTGAATTTGAACTGGGCCCAATCTCGCTGTCCTTCTTCTGTTACACTTAGTACATATTCCATTTCTTTTTCAGTTGGGGATATGATGGATTCGCACGCCGGCGAGTCGGACTTAATCGGCCCATCCTTTTTGCAAAAGACACCACTACTCGAAGCTGTTGGAAACACGTACTACTCTCTCCGTTTCGAATTATTTGTCTTGGATTTGTCTATCTACATACGGATGTATCTAGACTACCAATTAAGGTGAAATAAAACGCACAAGCAGAGACAAATGGCGACGCTTTTATTATTACCAACAAAAAAAGGCGGGCAAGCGGCTATCGGACGGACGGGACAACCGCCCGCGCGAGCGTGAAGCCCCGCTCAGCTCCGTTGGCACCACACGCGTCCGAGTTTTGTTTCCGCATACATGTACCTTTCGACCCGGACTTCAAACACGGCGCAGCCCCTGCCCATTTTTTCCCTTTTGGTTTTGGATTTTTCAATCGCTTGCGTCTTTTGAATCAGAAGCTTAAATTAACTTTCATTTGCATATTCGTGTTCGTGTTTGTGGCAACCCCAAAGTCGTGAATCCATCTTCATATTGTGCTCCGTTGGATCGGGTTGGACACGCACACTGAGGCCTATTTTGGTTCATAGGATAGAAATGTTATAGGAATAAAAAAAATCATAGTAAGTGAGATGACATGTATCTCAATTCCTACAGAGAAAGAGGTGTCATTTGATGTATATGATAGGAATTTTTGCCTTGAGTCTTGGCTAATATTTTTTTCCTTTAAAATGTGAAGGATTGATTTCTATCCTACGTAGAAATAAGAATCCAATCCTACAAACCAAAGAGATTTAAAAGAAATTTTTCTATACAAATCATATTCTATAGAAATTCTATGAGATTCCTACGAACCAGAGGCCCGAGAATGGACAAACGACGACGTTGCAATACGTGCAAGTGGAGCAGATCGAGGGTGTGGGACCGCCACGTCGGGTGCGTGCCTCCTCCGCTCCGTTGGCACACGTGCATGCCCGGCGCATGGATGCCTCGCGTCTCCAAAAAATCACCTCATCTCATCTTTGGCACGATGAGATATTTTGGATCGCATCTCAAGGTTTGGTTCTTCTCGTCTCATCTCATCTGGCACGATGGAGATGCCGGCGCGCGTGGGTGGGTACGACCCGATCCGGCGGTCGGACCACGGCGAGATCGACGGCCGGCCTGATCTGCCGCATCAACTGAGGGATGCACGGGCCCGGCCCCGACGGAAAGCGGCAGCCATCGTACACCACGGCCGCGGCAGCATGGCCACTGCCCGAAACCACTGTTTTCAGAGAGTTTTTATTTAACACAATACAGACGTAAGCGCTCATATACACGCGCATACACTCACATTTATGAACGCACACACGCACATCCTATCTCTATGAACACCTTTCGATAGATTGAGCCGGCATATCATCTTAAAATTTACGAAGTCACCGTAAGCATCTCGTCATCGACGGAAACGTCTCCTCCCACTAAATGTGCATCGCCGGAAATCCTGAAATAAATTTAGTAATAAATGCGAGCGGCAAGATTTGAACCTTGGTGAGAGAGTTGAGCGGAAGATGACCCCGTACAAAACTGTGAGAGCATGGGACTTGACAAATCCGGTCCCTTAAACATCCACGTCCGCAGACGCTGACCGATCATGCCTCAAATTAGCTACTCTGCATCCCATATTTCAACCCCTGGATCAATACAAAGCATGCAAAAAGAAAAATCCTATGTACTACATACTATCCTAGCTAATCTTCATCGTCGCAGATGTCCACGACGTCGGCCGCCCCCCGGATGGACGGGAGCGTAGGAGGGCTCCGGCTCCTCCTCCTGCTCTCATCCACGTAGGCGAACATCTCCTCCTCCCCCGGCGTGCTGCGCCTCCATCTCCTGCCGGCGACTCCGCATCCGACTCCAACCGGAGGGAATTGAGGATGGCCTTATGCTCCGCTTGGAGATCAGCATCCCCGGCGTCCCCCACATCATCCTCCGGCTCCCCCTCCTCTTCAACCTCATCGTCCTTCTCTGGATCCACTGCATCCGGCGGCGATCCGGACTTCGCGTCTTGCCCGGATCTGCTCAAGAAGCTGCAGTTGACGCTCCGGCGTTACAAATGGGTGTCCCCTTATCCAGCGGTGTGGGGGCATGGCTACTAATGGCGACAGACGGGGAGTAAAAAGTGGCAGCGGACGGACGGAGAAAAATGTGGAGGATAGGGTTTCTATGCCGACGGTCAGCTTAAATTGCCGGACCAGGCACTACGCGGCTCTGGCCCGCCGGAGGGGCGCCACGGGCCGATATCGACCGATGAAGTAAACGAGCTTCAAACCATCGGGTTTCCAGACGATTCCGCGTGGGACCTCAACATCAGTCCGACGTGGCGGGCTCCCCCATATCTACACCATACTCGGGCTCGGTATGAGGGGTGTCGGTCAGTTCAGGCGTTTGAGACCCGTTTCAAACACCAGATTGGGTCAAAATTTCGTGATCGGTTAGTGATGGGCTGATGGCCCGGTGGGACGATGTTCAAAATTTCTGGCAGAGATCGTATTGTGCTCAGCATTTATTCACCAAAGGGGGGATTTTGGCCGCTAGCTAGCTAGCTAGCTAGCATGTGTTTATTTATTTATTTTTCCTTGGCGGAGAGCAGCAGAGGAAGCGGATCCGATGGGGGAGCGAGCGGATGGCACATGCATCGATCTGTATCATGACAAAACATGCTTGCGCCTGCAGGGATACAAACGAAACGGAAACACCAACACACCGATAAAAGAAAAAACACCAACACACCTGTACTGCATACTTATACGGTGATAACAGAGTAAACATAACCTGCATTTGATCAAACAGGAACAAATTAGAAGTGCTATGCGCATGGCATGTGACGGTCGACATGGGTCAGATTCAGAGATCGCTACCTGCTACTACTTGTGCTACTTAATTACAAGAGCTAGCTGTTAATCGGTTCGTAGGCACTCCTGCTACTTGTTTAAGCCCCCTGCGTGGGGCGCGAGCCGATCCATCCATCCAAATTGCGTTTCGTCGTGCATGCTTAGATAGTGGATCGGCATCTAGCTAAGCTCCGGCCGGGCGGCCGTCGGTTGATGGGACCGATGCGATCATGCATCTGCGTACCTCAAAGGACAACCTAAAGCTAGAGCCAGCTGATCCATCCATCCAGTTTGCCAGAAAGCTGTTATCACGTGCATAAGATTTGGTTGGATTGGATCTTTTATTTTGATATTATTACAAGTGGGAGAATGCGGTAAATGGAACACAAGGATAAAAAAGATGGGCCAAATCAGACGTATGTACTCTCTGAACAAGAGTGATTTATAACCTCAACAGTAACTTAGTTACAAACATTCCTGAAGAATCAACATTACCTCCTGAACTTTTTCTGAACTTGTCTGTCGTTCACTGGAGAGCATACCGCCAATGCCGTGCATGCATGCTCACGTGATGGCCAGATCGACAAGAGAGTAGTTGACTCCATCTCTGATTCAGATCGTCTTGCAATTAGTGCTCACGTGCACCCATGTATTTATTCTAGTAGCTGAATAACAGAGATTGTTTAGGAAAACCAAACATCCAAGGGCATTTGGTCTAGTGGTATGATTCTCGCTTAGGGTGCGAGAGGTCCCGAGTTCAATTCTCGGAATGCCCCTCTTTATTTTTTTCTCTTTATTCTTTTTTACCATTTTTACATATGGTAGATCTTTTTCCACCCATCTTTTGAATATATTCGAATTACATGTAACGAAAATTAGTATGTGCAAAATGATATTAAATTCAAATATTCTTACCCGTCATGGCTCTCCCACCAACAAATGCCGGCGACACTTAGAAAACAAATCTTAATATTCTTTACTTTATATTTTTTAATGAAAAGGCCAATGACCGCAAAATATCTATTCAAGTTAGTGTACCTACTGGTTCTAAAAAAAAGGAGTGTATCTACTATGAAGATAATCGGCTCACAGTCTGTCTCTTTCTTAAGAGCAACACGTACACCACACACATCGACATGGATATATGACTGGGATCGGTCTTTCAGGCTCGATCCCACACAAAATTCCCTTTTTAAAGAGCCTTTTCCTCTCAACTATACATACCTCATCATTGTCTCACCAAGTCACACTTTCACTTCCAACCGAGTTAAAACACCAACACGATGTAGACATCTCCTGCTCTACATCTACGAATCACAACAGATCGACATAAGCAGTAGTTGTTTGAGAGCAAGATGGACAAATAGAAAAGGACATCAAATAATCTTATAGGGTGTCGATTGAGTGAGACTATCACAAAAAAGATCTACCATATTTGACGTTCACATTTGACGTTCTGGTTTTGGTTAAACCTTGGCTTTCCACTCAATATGCAACTGCTATGTACCACCCAAGGTTTTTTTTATTCCGATACCCTTCTTTTCTGTCGGTAGGGACCGAAAGAGCCGTTTCCAAAAAATCTTGAAAATTGTGATATTCACCGTTTCAAAAGTTCAAACAAATTCCGCATTCATTTGTGGCCCTATTAGCTGCAAAAAATGCGCCTGGTCATGCTGTCAGTGCAGCTCGTCTCTTCACACGGGTTACCGGTTCAAATTCTTTATGTACCTAGTTTTAGTGCAGCTCGTCTCTTCACACAGGTCACCGGTTCAAATTCTATCATGTACCTAGTTTCCCCCCTTTTTAAACCACGAAGGGCCCATACTCCAGAGAGAGAGAGAGAGAGAGAGAGAGAGAGAGAGATGGGCGGAGAGCGCTAAGCGCAGGAAACATGAGGTGGATGGGATTCGATAACAGGACCATGACACACACATGAAGGATCAATAACACGACACCATGGGATGCTACAAGTTAGAAGTAACATATGGATGTTATTTGACCCTTTTTCGATGTTCAAATTTAGAAAAATTAGAATGGTAACTCTTTTTATCAGGAAGATGCGGAAAATCCGGTAACCGGTCTGTTATGGAAATCTTGAGATAAAAAAATAACCTTGTTCACACCACAACACATCATGGAAATAGCTCATAATCTCAAACTTACATGCTGAAGGAGGTCACATCAGGGAGATGATGAGGACTGATGGGAACCAGAGGTGCCGAGAAACTCCTGACCGAGTTAGAATTTCGGCTACCACCAGCATGAAGGCGAGCGAGTCCTCCATGTCTCCTCAAATCCTTGGCCACGCCGCCACGATGTCGTCTTGACGAGCAAGATGACCACAGACGCACATGATGAAGAAAATGTGGTCCTGCTGTGAGTCTGAACAACAAAGGACATTTTGAAAAATAGATAATATGACTCCAACTAAGGATAGCACAACAGAGTGCATCGATAGTTCTAATGTTTGTGTGTGGCGAGCTGTCATCATATAATTAAGTCACAAAAGGTGTTTATTCACAAATATTTATCCAGGCAAACATTAATCATCCATCAGATTTAGCTGGCTCCGAGAGAATGGATCTTCAACTCGTTTCTATCCCAAAAAATTTCACCAAAAATACCAAAAATTAAAGCCTCCGACATTAGATCTCCGGATACACAACCTAGGTACCTTCTTTCATCCATATCAGCAATCAAGCAATTGTCTAGCATGTAGTGGTGCAAGTATGCTCGAGAAAACACGATGCCGGCAAAAAAAAGGTGCGACTTAAGATTTACAAAAAATCAAACAAACCACATAGGTAAGAGATCAACTGAATGACTGCATTAGAATTGAAAATGACTTGGCTCAAAGAGCATGATGAATACAACGACGCAGCTGGACAAATATAACAATTTCAAGAAATTAACTGAATGTCTCATCTTACCCACCAAAGCTAAATAAAAATGAGACAAGATTGACGCACGTAGTTGGCCTCCTGGCTTACATAGGAGAAAAGAGCTCGAACCAAACCCCAAATCGAAGGACTACATCTGCATCATCATATAGCTGCCAGAGAAGCTGGCACAACGCAGCCACTATGACGAGGGTGTCGAGGTCCCCTCCGAAGCTCACCATGTCAAGATGACCTCCTGCTGCTAAGATGGTGCCACATAGAGCGTGGGAGACCCGTGTCTATGTGGCCGTTGGTGATGCATGGAGATGGCGGCGGCGCCTGGGAATGAATTTGCGCCATGCATTCGTCGATGTCATTGAGGAGCATGTCTTCATGTCTCCTTGTCACCTTGGATCAGCCACGATGTCCTCTTGACGAGCAAATGTTGTCCTGTTGTGGGTCTGAAGAATGAAGGACCATTTGAAGAACAGAGACCATGACTCCAATTAAGGAGAGCACAAAGGAGGACGCTCTAAAAAATCAACGTGACTACAACTAAGGAGAGCACAATGTAGAGCATCGCTATTTCTGATATTTGCGTGTGGCGAGCTGACACGATGTAATTAAGTCACAAAAGGTAATTAATTTACAAATATTTATCCAGGTAAATATTAATCATCCATCACATTTAGCTGGCCCTAGGAGAACGAATCTTCAACTCGTTTCCATCCCAAAAAAGCATACACCGAAAATAGCATGAAATTAAAGGCCTCGACATTAGATCTCCCAAAACACGGCCAAGGTTGAGCAATCAAGCAATTGTCTAGCATGTAGCTGGTGCAACTATGCCCGAGAAAACACGGTGTTGACACAAAAAAAGGTGCAACTCAAGATTTACGACCAACTAAACAACAAATATCAAACAAACAATCTAGGGTAGAGATCAACTGAATAACAATTTCAACGATTACATCGGGGTTAATTATGATTTGGCTCAAAGAACATGATGCATGAATACAACGATGCACATAGATGGATATACCAATTTCAAGAAATTTACTGAATGTCTCATCCTAACCACCAAAACCAAATAAAAAATGAAATGAGATCGACGCATGTAGCTGGCCTCCTGGCTTACATGGGAGGGAAAGGACTCGAACCGAACCCCGTATCAAAGGACTACATCTGCATCATCATATCATTGCTAGAGAAGTTGGCGCCGGTGTAGCCACCGTAGACCAGGGTGTTGAGGTCCACTCCGGACCTTACCATGTCAAGCTGGCTCTCCTGCTGGGGTGGTGCCGGATACAACGCGTGAGACCCCATGTCTATGATGCCGGTGGCGACGCATGGAGCCGGTGCCGGCGCCTGGGAATGGATTTTTGCCATACGTTTGCTAATGCTCTTGAGAAGCACGTCCACCTTGTAGCCAACTTTGGTGAGCTCCTCGATGTTGAGGCCAATGAGGCCCGAGAGGTCGCCATGCATGGTTTTGTGAAGGAGGGACCTGATCTCGCCGTCCTCGCACTCGCGGCGGGTCTTGTCGACCTGCTCCTGGAGCTTGTCAATGCGCTTGTTGATGAAGCCCTTCTGGTTCATCACCTCCTTGCACTGCCCCAGCTCCGGCATGCTTTTGAATTGATTCAGTATATCCACCGCCTCGGCGTGGGAAGGGAACACCTCCGGCGCCGCCTTGTCCTCGTCGTACACCAGTACGCAGGTCTTGCAATCACACAGGACGGATAATTCGTCCGCCTTCTTCATCAGGCCCTTGAGGCGCTTCTTGAATCTATTGCGCCGAGTCGTGTCATGGGTGATGTACTGGAGGGTCTGTTGGAAATATGCCCTAGAGGCAATAATAAAAGCATCATTATTATATTTCTTTGTTCATGATAATTGTCTTTATTCGTGCTATAATTGTGTTATCTGGAAATCGTAATACATGTGTGAATAACAGACACCAACATGTCCCTAGTAAGCCTCTAGTTGACTAGCTCGTTGATCAATAGATAGTCATGGTTTCCTGGCTATGGACATTAAATGTCATTGATAACGGGATCACATCATTAGGATAATGATGTGATGGACAAGACCCAATCCTAAACATAGCACAAGATCGTATAGTTCGTTTGCTAGAGTTTTTGCAATGTCAAAGTATCTCTTCCTTCGACCATGAGATCGTATAACTCCTGGATACCGTAGGAGTGCTTTGGGTGTATCAAACGTCACAACGTAACTGGGTGACTATAAAGGTGCACTACAGGTATCTCCGAAAGTATCTATTGTTTTATATGGATCGAGACTGGGATTTGTCACTCCGTATGACGGAGAGATATCACTGGGCCCACTCAAGTAATGCATCATCATAATGAGCTCAAAGTGACCAAGTGTTTGGTCACGGGATCATGCATTACGGTACGAGTAAAGTGACTTGCCGGTAACAAGATTGAACGAGGTATTGGGATACCGACGATCGAATCTCGGGCAAGTAACATATCGATTGACAAAGGGAATTGCATACGGGGTTGATTAAATCCTCGACATCGTGGTTCATCCGATGAGATCATCGTGGAGCATGTGGGAGCCAACATGGGTATCCAGATCCCGCTGTTGGTTATTGACCGGAGAGCGATCTCGATCATGTCTACATGTCTCCCGAACCCGTAGGGTCTACACACTTAAGGTTCAGTTACGCTAGGGTTGTAGGGATATGTATATGCAGTAACCCGAATGTTGTTCGGAGTCCCAGATGAGATCCCGGACGTCACGAGGAGTTCCGGAATGGTCCGGAGGTAAAGATTTATATATGGAAAGTCCTGTTTCGGGCATCGGGACAAGTTTCGGGGTTATCGGTATTGTACCGGGACCACCGGAGGGGTCCCGGGGGCCCACCGGGTGGGGCCACCCATCCCCGGGGGCCACATGGGCTGTAGGGGGTGCGCCTTGGCCTGCTTGGGCCAAGGGCACCAGCCCCACATAGGCCCATGCGCCTAGGGTTCAAGGGGGCAAGAGTCCTAGGAGGGTAAGGCACCTCCTAGGTGCCTTGGGGGGGAGGGAAACCCCCCTTGGCCGCCGCACCCCCTAGGAGATTGGATCTCCTAGGGCCGGCCACCCCCCCTTGGCACCCCTATATATAGTGGGGGAGAGGAGGGACTTCATACCTTGAGTCCTTGGCCTTTGGTTGCCTCCTTCTTCCTCCCCAACACCTCCTCCATCTCCTTATTGCTTAGCGAAGCTCTGCCGGAGTACTGCAGCTCCATCAACACCACGCCGTCGTGCTGCTGCTGGTGCCATCTCCCTCAACCTCTCCTCCCTCCCTTGCTGGATCAAGAAGGAGGAGACGTGACTGTTCCGTACGTGTGTTGAACGCGGAGGTGCCGTCCGTTCGGTGCTAGGATCTCCGGTGATTCGAATCACTCGTGTTCGACTACATCATCCCCGTTCTTTGAACGCTTCCGCTCGCGATCTACAAGGTACGTAGATGCATCCAATGACTCGTTGCTAGATGAACTCCTAGATGATCTTGGTGAAACGAGTAGAAAATTTTTTGTTTTCTGCAACGTTACCCAACAGTGGCATCATGAGCTAGGTCTATGCGTAGTTCTTCTTGCACGAGTAGAACACAATTGGTTGTGGGCGTAGATTTGTCAACTTTCTTGCCGCTACTAGTCTTATCTTGCTTCAGCGGTATTGTGGGATGAAGCGGCCCGGACCAACCTTACACGTACGCTTACGTGAGACCGGTTCCACCGACTAACATGCACAAGTTGCATAAGGTGGCTGGCGGGTGTCTGTCTCTCCTACTTTAGTTGAAGCGGATTCGATGAAAAGGGTCCTTATGAAGGGTAAATAGAAGTTGACAAATCACGTTGTGGTTTCACGTAGGTAAGAAAACGTTCTTGCTAGAACCCTACTTCAGCCACGTAAAACTTGCAAACAACAATTAGAGGACGTCTAACTTGTTTTTGCAGCAAGTGCTTTGTGATATGATATGGCCAAAGTTGTGATGAATGATGAATGATCTATATGTCATGTATGAGATGTTCATGCTATTGTAATAGGAATCACGACTTGCATGTCGATGAGTATGACAACCGGCAGGAGCCATAGGAGTTGTCTTTATTTTTTTTGTATGACCTGCGTGTCATTAAAGAACGCCATGTAAACTACTTTACTTTATTACTAAACGCGTTAGTCATAGAAGTAGAAGTAGTCGTTGGCGTGACAACTTCATGAAGACACGATGATGGAGATCATGATGATGGAGATCATGGTGTCATGCCGGTGACAAGATGATCATGGAGCCCCGAAGATGAAGATCAAAGGAGCTATATGATATTGGCCATATCATGTCACTACTTTATATAATTGCATGTGATGTTTATTATGTTTTATGCATCTTGTTTACTTAGAACGACGGTAGTAAATAAGATGATCCCTTACAAAATTTCAAGAAGTGTTCTCCCCTAACTGTGCACCGTTGCTACAGTTCGTCGTTTCGAAGCACCACGTGATGATCGGGTGTGATAGATTCTTACGTTCACATACAACGGGTGTAAGACAGTTTTACACAGCGAAAACACTTAGGGTTAACTTGACGAGCCTAGCATGTACAGACATGGCCTCGGAACACGGAAACCGAAAGGTCGAACACGAGTCGTATGGAAGATACGATCTACATGAGAATGTTCACCGACGATGACTAGTCCGTCTCACGTGATGATCGGACACGGCCTAGTCGACTCGGATCGTGTAACACTTAGATGACCAAAGGGATGTCAAATCTGAGTGGGAGTTCATTATAATTTGATTAGATGAACTTAATTATCATGAACTTAGTCTAAATTTTTACAATATGTCTTGTAGATCAAATGGCCAACGTAGTCCTCAACTTCAACGCGTTCCTAGAGAAAACCAAACTGAAAGACGATGGCAGCAACTATACGGACTGGGTCCGGAACCTGAGGATCATCCTCATAGCTGCCAAGAAAGATTATGTCCTACAAGCACCGCTTGGTGACGCACCCGTTCTCCCTGCGGAACAAGACATTATGAACGCTTGGCAGGCACGTTCCGATGACTACTCCCTCGTTCAGTGCGGCATGCTTTACAGCCTAGAGCCGGGGCTCCAAAAGCGTTTTGAGAGACATGGAGCATATGAGATGTTCGAAGAGCTGAAAATGGTTTTCCAAGCTCATGCCCGGGTCGAGAGATATGAAGTCTCCGACAAATTCTTCAGCTGTAAGATGGAGGAAAACAGTTCTGTCAGTGAGCACATACTCACTATGTCTGGGTTGCATAACCGCTTGACTCAGCTGGGAGTTAATCTCCCGGATGATGCGGTCATTGACAGAATCCTCCAGTCGCTTCCACCGAGCTACAAGAGCTTTGTGATGAACTTCAATATGCAGGGGATGGAAAAGACCATTCCTGAAGTATTTGCTATGCTGAAATCAGTAGAGGTAGAAGTCAGAAAGGAACATCAAGTGTTGATGGTCAATAAAACCACTAAGTTCAAGAAGGGCAAGGGTAAAAAGAACTTCAAGAAGGACGGCAAGGTAGTTGCCGCGCCCAGCAAGCAAGCTGCCGGGAAGAAGCCAAAGAATGGACCCAAGCCCGAGACTGAGTGTTTTTATTGCAAGGAAAGTGGTCACTGGAAGCGGAACTGCCCCAAATACTTAGCGGACAAGAAGGCCGGCAAAACCAAAGGTATATTTGATATACATGTAATTGATGTGTACCTTACCAGTAATCGTAGTAACTCCTGGGTATTTGATACCGGTGCCGTTGCTCATATTTGTAACACACAACAGGAGCTGCGGAATAAACGGAGACTGGCGAAGGACGAGGTGACGATGCGCGTCGGGAATGGTTCCAAGGTCGATGTGATCGCCGTCGGCACGCTACCTCTACATTTACCTACGGGATTAGTTTTGAACCTCAATAATTGTTATTTTGTGCCAAGTTTGAGCATGAACATTGTATCAGGATCTCGTTTAATTCGAGATGGCTACTCATTTAAATCCGAGAATAATGGTTGTTCTATTTATATGAGAGATATGTTTTATGGTCATGCTCCGATGGTGAATGGTTTATTTTTATGAATCTCGAGCGTAATGCTACACATATTCATAGTGTAAGTACCAAAAGATGTAAGATTGATAGTGATAGTCCCACATACTTGTGGCACTGCCGCCTCGGTCACATAGTTGTCAAACGCATGAAGAAGCTCCATGCTGATGGACTTTTAGAGTCTCTTGATTACGAATCATTTGACACGTGCGAACCATGCCTCATGGGTAAAATGACCAAGACTCCATTCTCAGGAACAATGGAGAGAGCAACCAACTTATTGGAAATCATACATACTGATGTGTGCGGTCCAATGAGTGTTGAGGCTCGCGGTGGCTATCGTTATGTTCTCACCCTCACTGATGACTTGAGTAGATATGGGTATGTCTACTTAATGAAACACAAGTCTGAGACCTTTGAAAAGTTCAAGGAATTTCAGAGTGAAGTTGAGAATCAACGTGACAGGAAAATCAAGTTTCTACGATCAGATCGTGGAGGAGAATACTTGAGTCACGAGTTTGGTACACACTTAAGAAAATGTGGAATAGTTTCACAACTCACGCCACCTGGAACACCTCAGCGTAATGGTGTGTCCGAACGTCGTAATCGCACTCTATTAGATATGGTGCGATCTATGATGTCTCTTGCCGATTTACCACTATCTTTTTGGGGCTATGCTTTAGAGACTGCCGCATTCACTTTAAATAGGGCCCCGTCGAAATCCGTTGAGACGACACCGTATGAATTATGGTTTGGGAAGAAACCTAAGCTGTCGTTTCTAAAAGTTTGGGGATGCGATGCTTATGTCAGGAAACTTCAACCTGAAAAGCTCGAACCCAAATCGGAAAAATGCGTCTTCATAGGATACCCTAAAGAAACTGTTGGGTATATCTTCTACCTCAGATCCGAAGGCAAGATCTTTGTTGCCAAGAATGGGTCCTTTCTGGAGAAAGAGTTTCTCTCGAAAGAAGTAAGTGGGAGGAAAGTAGAGCTTGATGAAGTATTACCTCTTGAACCGGAAAATGGCGCGACTCAAGAAAATGTTCCTGAGGTGCCTGCACCGACTAGAGAGGAAGTTAATGATAATGATCAAGATACTTCTGATCAAGCTCCTACTGAAATTCGAAGGTCCACGAGGACACGTTCCGCACCAGAGTGGTACGACAACCCTGTCTTGGAAATCATGTTGTTAGACAACGGTGAACCTTCGAACTATGAAGAAGCGATGGCGGGTCCGGATTCCGACAAATGGCTAGAAGCCATGAAATCCGAGATAGGATCCATGTATGAAAACGAAGTATGGACTTTGACTGACTTGCCCGTAGAACGGCGAGCCATAGAAAATAAATGGATCTTTAAGAAGAAGACAGACGCGGATGGTAATGTGACCATCTATAAAGCTCGGCTTGTCGCTAAGGGTTATCGACAAGTTCAAGGGGTTGACTACGATGAGACTTTCTCACCGGTAGCGAAGCTGAAGTCCGTCCGAATCATGTTAGCAATTGCCGCATTTTATGATTATGAAATTTGGCAAATGGACGTCAAGACGGCATTCCTTAATGGTTTCCTTAAGGAAGAATTGTATATGATACAGCCGGAAGGTTTTGTCGATCCTAAAAATGCTGACAAGGTGTGCAAGCTCCAACGCTCGATTTATGGGCTGGTGCAAGCATCTCGGAGTTGGAACATTCGTTTTGATGAGATGATCAAAGCGTTTGGGTTTACACAGACTTATGGAGAAGCCTGTGTTTACAAAAAAGTGAGTGGGAGCTCTATAGCATTTCTCATACTATATGTAGATGACATACTTTTGATGGGAAATGATATAGAACTTTTGGACAGCATTAAGGCCTACTTGAATAAGAGTTTTTCAATGAAGGACCTTGGAGAAGCTGCTTATATATTAGGCATCAAGATCTATAGGGATAGATCAAGACGCCTCATAGGTCTTTCACAAAGCACATATCTTGATAAGATTTTGAAGAAGTTCAAAATGGATCAGTCCAAGAAAGGGTTCTTGCCTGTTTTTGCAAGGTGTGAAATTGAGCTCAGCTCAATGTCCGACCACGGCAGCAGAGATAGAAGAGATGAGTGTCATCCCCTATGCCTCAGCCATAGGTTCTATTATGTATGCCATGCTGTGTACTAGACCTGATGTAAACCTTGCCGTAAGTTTGGTAGGAAGGTACCAAAGTAATCCCGGCAAGGAACACTGGACAGCGGTCAAGAATATCCTGAAGTACCTGAAAAGGACTAAGGAAATGTTTCTCGTTTATGGAGGTGACGAAGAGCTCGTCGTAAAAGGTTACGTCGACGCTGGCTTCGACACAGATCTGGATGACTCTAAGTCACAAACCGGATACGTGTATATTTTGAATGGTGGGGCAGTAAGCTGGTGCAGTTGCAAGCAGAGCGTCGTGGCGGGATCTACATGTGAAGCGGAGTACATGGCAGCCTCGGAGGCAGCACATGAAGCAATATGGGTGAAGGAGTTCATCACCGACCTAGGAGTCATACCCAATGCGTCGGGGCCGATCAAGTTCTTCTGTGACAACACTGGAGCTATTGCACTTGCCAAGGAGCCCAGGTTTCACAAGAAGACAAGGCACATCAAGCGTCGCTTTAACTCCATCCGTGAAAATGTTCAAGATGGAGACATAGAGATTTGTAAAGTACATACGGACCTGAATGTAGCAGATCCGTTGACTAAACCTCTCCCAAGAGCAAAACATGATCAACACCAGAATTCCATGGGTGTTCGATTCATCACAATGTAACTAGATTATTGACTCTAGTGCAAGTGAGAGACTGTTGGAAATATGCCCTAGAGGCAATAATAAAAGCATTATTATTATATTTCTTTGTTCATGATAATTGTCTTTATTCGTGCTATAATTGTGTTATCTGGAAATCGTAATACATGTGTGAATAACAGACACCAACATGTCCCTAGTAAGCCTCTAGTTGACTAGCTCGTTGATCAATAGATAGTCATGGTTTCCTGGCTATGGACATTAGATGTCATTGATAACGGGATCACATCATTAGGATAATGATGTGATGGACAAGACCCAATCCTAAACATAGCACAAGATCGTATAGTTCGTTTGCTAGAGTTTTTGCAATGTCAAAGTATCTCTTCCTACGACCATGAGATCGTATAACTCCTGGATACCGTAGGAGTGCTTTGGGTGTATCAAACGTCACAACGTAACTGGGTGACTATAAAGGTGCACTACAGGTATCTCCGAAAGTATCTATTGTTTTATATGGATCGAGACTGGGATTTGTCACTCCGTATGACGGAGAGATATCACTGGGCCCACTCAAGTAATGCATCATCATAATGAGCTCAAAGTGACCAAGTGTTTGGTCACGGGATCATGCATTACGGTACGAGTAAAGTGACTTGCCGGTAACAAGATTGAACGAGGTATTGGGATACCGACGATCGAATCTCGGGCAAGTAACATATCGATTGACAAAGGGAATTGCATACGGGGTTGATTAAATCCTCGACATCGTGGTTCATCCGATGAGATCATCGTGGAGCATGTGGGAGCCAACATGGGTATCCAGATCCCGCTGTTGGTTATTGACCGGAGAGCGATCTCGGTCATGTCTACATGTCTCCCGAACCCGTAGGGTCTACACACTTAAGGTTCAGTTACGCTAGGGTTGTAGGGATATGTATATGCAGTAACCCGAATGTTGTTCGGAGTCCCAGATGAGATCCCGGACATCACGAGGAGTTCCGGAATGGTCCGGAGGTAAAGATTTATATATGGAAAGTCCTGTTTCGAGCATCGGGACAAGTTTCGGGGTTATCGGTATTGTACCGGGACCACCGGAGGGGTCCCGGGGGCCCACCGGGTGGGGCCACCCATCCCCGGGGGCCACATGGGCTGTAGGGGGTGCGCCTTGGCCTGCTTGGGCCAAGGGCACCAGCCCCACATAGGCCCATGCGCCTAGGGTTCAAGGGGGCAAGAGTCCTAGGAGGGTAAGGCACCTCCTAGGTGCCTTGGGGGGGAGGGAAACCCCCCTTGGCCGCCGCACCCCCTAGGAGATTGGATCTCCTAGGGCCGGCCACCCCCCCTTGGCACCCCTATATATAGTGGGGGAGAGGAGGGACTTCATACCTTGAGTCCTTGGCCTTTGGTTGCCTCCTTCTTCCTCCCCAACACCTCCTCCATCTCCTTATTGCTTAGCGAAGCTCTGCCGGAGTACTGCAGCTCCATCAACACCACGCCGTCGTGCTGCTGCTGGTGCCATCTCCCTCAACCTCTCCTCCCTCCCTTGCTGGATCAAGAAGGAGGAGACGTGGCTGTTCCGTACGTGTGTTGAACGCGGAGGTGTCGTCCGTTCGGTGCTAGGATCTCCGGTGATTCGAATCACGTCGTGTTCGACTACATCATCCCCGTTCTTTGAACGCTTCCGCTCGCGATCTACAAGGTACGTAGATGCATCCAATGACTCGTTGCTAGATGAACTCCTAGATGATCTTGGTGAAACGAGTAGAATTTTTTTTGTTTTCTGCAACGTTACCCAACAGGGTCGCCTTGCGAGTCACCTTCTTGCGAGCCATTGCTGGCAAAGGGATAAAACCAGCGAAGGGAAGGAAAGTTGCTGGTTTAGGCGAGGAAGGAGGGGTGGATTTATAGTGGATGGATCGCCTAGGAAATAATTTTATGATATGGTAAGAGATTATTGTGACACGTACCAAGAAGATTGCCTTATTTAGTACCTGTGAACGTGATCGAATATCTAGCAGATCTTCAATCCAATCTTAATTGTGTCTATTTGTAAATTTGGCGTCCATTTAAACCTACTAAATTGGAAGCGATAGCAATGACCGTCCCCCCTTATATCACAGGAGTGAGATATATCATAGACGCGCTAATGGTTTCCACATGATGTGTTTGTTCGTGTTCGAACGCTTCACATGCTACACATGCCATCCCACTAAGCCCATCAAGCCGTGCAAATGAATGGGCCGAACATAAGCCTTGCTCGTATCAGTTAGACCAAACAAATACATAATTTTGTATCAAACTAGTAAAAAAAAATACTCGCACAAAAAACACATCGCTGGAAGGAACAAAAAAGCTAGGAGGAAAAATAAAAAAATGAACAGGCTAAAATTCTATCACACTAACTCTCATATTACTATGATTTCTCTATGTCTTCCACCAACCAGATAACAACACAACAAGCTCAGAAAAGACATGAAAAAGAAAGAATCAATTTCATGTATTAAAAAGTTGCCATGTTTGATTAGTTGTGCTTGACGCTAAGATGAGATAAACAAAACAACATAAGTTGCCATGTTTTGTGCGCTACAAAAGAACATATAACCCAAATGAAAAGATTGCAATGACTTTCATAATAAAACGGCGAGATATCCAAGAAGACACACACACTCACGCCTATAAACGCATGCACACACATCCTACTCCTACGAGCACGTCCAAGATACCGAGCCAACACACACCTCGCTACTATAGAATGGAATAACATTGGCCCCTCATCATTGTTGAGCCACTGACCACTTGCTAGCGATGAGCATTATCGGACGGCAATGAAACTGCCAGACATCCAGGAATACACACACATACACTTTTTTTTCAGGAAAACTTTCAATCTATTCATCGTCAATCATGGCAGTACAATGAACACCAGAAATAAAAATTACATCCAGATCCGTAGACCATCTAGCGACGACTATAAGCACTGAAGCGAGCCGAAGGCGCGCCGCTGTCATCGCCCCTCCATCCCGGAGACGGGCATAACTTGTTGTAGTAGACAGTCGGGAAGTCGTCATGCTAAGACCCCATAGGACCAGCACCCCAGAACAACAACCGTCGCCGATGAAAAATAATATAGATCGGAAGGATCCAAACCAAAGACACACGAACATAGACAAAAACAACGACGAGATCCGAGCAAATCCACTAAAAATAGATCTGCCAAAGACACACCTTCACAAGCCCACCAACGATGCTAGACGCACCGTCGGAACAGGGACTAGGCGGGGAGACCTTTATTCCATCTTCAGGGAGTCGCCGCCGTCTCGTCTTTCTGAGCAGGACACAAACCATATCAAGATTGAAAAAAGACTAAAAGCGGAGCCCTCCCGCCGGCCCTTGCCAGGATCCACCGCGCCTCCATGGTCCTAGGGCCACCGGAGACAAGGCGGACCTGCGCCGGCGCTGGCGAGAGGCACGTACCCTAAATTTCTTTCTTGAAGGAGGAGGAGGCGGCGGCGCTTAACGTTGAAAATAACCGTGAGTAAGAAGCGAAAACAATACACACATATACACTCACACACACACATCCTACGTCTATGAGCACGTCCAAAATACTGAGCCGGCACACACCTCACTAGTAATACAGAGGCGAACAACACTGACCGCTCATCATTGCCGGGCCATTGACCACGCGTTAGTGATGAGCATTATCGGACAGTGGAGAGGCCGTTAGGCAGGCGGCACGGGCGAATCGGACGACGCAGACAATGTCCGAGGGTGCGGTTCATGGAATCGTCGTGCGTGGGTCGGTCGTGCAATGCATGCCAGATCAAACAAACAACGAAAGGGGAAGTACTACTGGTCTGGATACATAGCATATAATTCGCCGTCTCAGATTCAAAAAATCGCTACTCTACTTGATTAATCACAACTTATCCACTTGTTTAAGCTCCTGCGTGACGCGCGAGTTGATCGATGTATCCGAAAACAAATTCGTCCTGGATGCTGCTAGCTGCCATCGGTGGATCGATCCATCGATCGGCATCTCGCTGAGGCCGGCCGTAGTTGATGGGATCGATGAGACCATGTGTGTAGCGCAACCTAAAGCTACCTCAGTTGATCGATCGAATTAGCTGGTTCATTAAGAGTTGACTCGATCTCAGATCCAGATTATTGTCCCCCGCATGTGTCTAAATAAATGCTTTAGGAAAAAGTCGTCATCCTAGGGCATTTGGTCTAGATCAAGAACAGCTAGTTGTGAATTAGTAAGTCCAAAAAAGATAAACAAAACAAAGAGAATAACAAAGAGAACTTAGGAGAAAGGCAGCATGAAAGGGCATTTGGTCTAGTGGTATGATTCTCGCTTAGGGTGCGAGAGGTCCCGAGTTCAATTCTCGGAATGCCCCTCTTTATTTTTTTCTCTTTATTCTTTTTTACCATTTTTACATATGGTAGATTTTTTCTTACCATTTGTACATGAATAGTAGTAGAATTTGTTCGTGTAGCTAAGCGAATCAGATGCCATGAATATCAATATCAGTTATGTAGCATTGAATTCGGAGATGTATATACCCTTCTCTACAAGGAGACGAGGCTCTTGTCCAATGCTGGTTTATAAAGGGCATCGAATAATCTTATATTGTGCCCATTGAGTGAGTCTATCACATTTGATGTTTTGGTTGGTTCAAACTCGGCTTTCCACCTTAATATGCAACTGCTATGTACCATCGATTTTTTTTGGATGCCCTCCTTTTCTGTCGGTAGGGACGGAAGGACTGCTTTCCGAAAAGTCTCCAAAGTTTTTGCCCTATTAGCAACACAAAATGCGCCTGGTGATGAAGCTATGTATCTAGGGTAGGGTCATGGATCTGATCCAGATACCCTCCCCAAGGACATCTCTTAAAGAACCAGAAGCAGTCGAAGAAAAATCATCGTCCACTCGACCATAAAGCCATGTTCCACTCGACAGTCTTGAAGACAATCGACCATACGAACAACCACTCGACTACCAGAAAACCAAGAGCCACTCACTCTGCAACGGTCGGGATTTAAGTCATAGCTTTAATGGTCATTTATGTACTTTTATTACATGTGTTACCAGTAACGTCTCTACCTTTATGTACCTTAAACCCTTTGTAACTGAGGGCGGGAGGGGTCCGGCGAACTCTATATAAGCTACCCCCTCCTCAGGGACAAGGGTTCACACCCCCTGTAACTCACAGGCATATAATTCAGTTGACCGCCTCCGGGCTCCGAGACGTAGGGCTGTTACTTCCTCCGAGAAGGGCTCGAACTCGTAAAACTCGCATGTACAACTCCTCCATAGCTAGGATCTTGCCTCTACATTCCTACCCCCCATTCTACTGTCATACTTAGAACCACGACAGTTGGCGCCCACCGTGGGGCAGGTGTCTTAGCAAATTGTTGGAGAGGTTGCAATTTTTCCGATCCCCTTCATCATGGTTTCAGGCGGAGATTTGGCTGAGGGCCGTGAGATCCGTCTCGGCGCGCTCGTGTTTATCGCCGACGACTCCGCTTGGCTTCAGGAGGCTCCACTCGACGTCGACGCGCTCCCCACCCGTGGAGCAACACACTTTCACGCGTGCGTTCGCGGCGTCCTCCTGCGGCAGCCGTCGACCCAGTATCAGTCGGCTCCTGTAGCTTTTCCCCTCCCTGCGGCCCGCCGGAGCAAACGTTCCGGTCGATCGAGGCTTCAGTGGTGGGTGAAGCATGCGGTGGCTCGCTAGTCGGCCACCCCTCAAGTCGCGGCAATCGAGCCCGACGAAACCCTCTACGGCCTGTTCGATCTGTCGACTGGCTCCATAGAGACTGCATCCGAGTGCGACAGCAGCGACCCAGCGGCGGAAGTTTTGATGGTTAATGGACCACGCAGTCCTCCTGGCTTCACCCGTGAAGACGGAGGCGATGGGGCCGGCGATCCGTCGCGTATTCATGAAGAGTACCGCCCCGGACCCCTCTCTTCGCAGCGGAGAGAAGAACTTCGCCGCCGGAACATGAATGCGCTTCACACTCCTATCGTTGGAGAAACCCCCGAGGCCCAGGCCTTGGAGGAGGCACGTCTAGCCAACATGGCTGAGCGCACTCGACTGGAGAATCTCCAGCGCGCACTCGACGAGCGTGCTCGACAGCGTGCTCTCGAATCCAGTCGACGTCAACTTTTTCCGCCTCCGACTCAGGTATACCGAACTCCGATCCAGAATCTCGCAGCTGCAGCCCGAATAGCGGAATCGATCCAACCTTCCCAGTCGGAAGCTGGTCGAGGTCTGGTGCAGATCCGGGCCTTTCTCCATGCGGCAGGAGAGCAGAATACATCAGTATCTCAGTCGCGGAATAAGATCCATAGCAGATCTGTGGTTGCAGACACTGTTCAGTCAGCTCACAACCCAAGATCGCCCCCGAGGCGTGAGGGACGTGGAGATCGATGAGATCAGTACAGAAACCGTGAGCAATATGATCACCGAGTCGATCGCGATGATCGTCGTCGAGTGCCTACGCATCCCCCAAGGAGTGGATCGTACGTGCCTCGGCAACATGATGACAGGCGCCCTCACAGTATGGGGCGAGGGATTCCAGTCGACCCCAGAGAACCAGGCTTTGATGCGAGATCTATTCTCGTTCAGGTCTTGGTCGACAGAAACAGGGCTCACCGAGAAGGTCATGACAGAGATCTACCAACCAACAGCAGGGTGCATGTCTCAGGCCCGGAGTGCTTCAGCAGAGCCATCAGGGCTGCAGTTATTCCCCCCAACTTCAGGTTGGCGACTGGAGTCAGTAAGTTCACTGGTGAGTCCAAGCCGAACACTTGGCTCGAAGACTACCGAGTGGCTGTCTAGATTGGTGGCGGCAATGATGAAGTGGCCATGAAACACCTTCATCTGATGTTGGAGGGCTCGGCTAGAGCATGACTGAATCAGTTAGCACCCAGTAGTATTTATACTTGGTAAGATCTTGCCCGAGTATTTGTCCGAACATTCGAAGGTACTTGCAAACGGCGGGCAGGGTTGACCGAATTACAGTGTTGCGTTCAGAAACCGAATGAGACTTTGAGGGATTATTGTTGGGGATCGTAGCAGAAATTTAAAATTTTCTACGCATCACCAAGATCAATCTATGGAGTAATCTAGCAACGAAGGGAAGGGGAGTGCATCTACATACCCTTTTAGATCGCTAAGCGGAAGCGTTGCAAGAACGCGGATGAGGTAGTCGTACTCGTGGCGATTCAGATCACGGTCGATTCCCATCTAAGCGCCGAATAACGGCGCCTCCGCGTTCAACACACGTGCAGCCCGATGACGTCTCCCATGCCTTGATCCAGCAAGGAGAGAGGGAGAGGTTGGGGAAGACTTCGTCCAGCAGCAGCACAATGGCGTGGTGGTGGTGGAGGAGCGTGGTACTCCTGCAGGGCTTCGCCAAGCACTATGAGAGACGAGGAGGGAGAGAGGTAGGGCTGCGCCTTGGGAGAGAGAGACTCGCGTGTTGGGCAGCCCCAAAACCTCCACTATATATGGGGGAGGGGAGGGGCTGCGCCCCCACCTAACGTTCCCTTCCTAGGGGTGGCGGCAGCCCCCAGATCCCATCTGGGTGGCGGCCAAGGGGGAGAGAGAGGGGGCGCACCTAGGGTGGGCCTTAGGGCCCATCTGCCCCTAGGGTTTGCTCCCTCTCCTCTTGAGGGCGCCTTGGGCCTTGGTGGGAGGCGCCCCAGCCCACCTAGGGGCTGGTCCCTTCCCACTCTTGGCCCACGAAAGCCTCCGGGGCTGGTGGCACCTCCCGGTGGACCCCCAGAACCCTTCCGGTGGTCCCGGTACACTTCCGGTGGCCAAATTCACACTTCCTATATATCAATCTTTACCTCCGGACCATTTCGGAACTCCTCGTGACGTCCGGGATATCATCCGGGACTCCGAACAACATTCAGTAACCGCATACATACTTTCCCTATAACCCTAGCGTCATCGAACCTTAAGTGTGTAGACCTTACGGGTTCGGGAATCATGCAGACATGACCGAGACATCTCTCTGGTCAATGACCAACAGCGGGATCTGGATACCCATGTTGACTCCTACATGTTCCACGATAATCTCATGGGATGAACCACGATGTCAAGGATTCAATCAATCCCGTATACAATTCCCGTTGTCTACTGGTATGATACTTGCCCGAGATTTGATCGTCGGTATCCCGATACCTTGTTCAATCTCGTTACCGGCAAGTCTCTTTACTCGTTCCGTAACACATCATCCCGTGATCAACTCCTTGGTCACATTGTGCATATTATGATGATGTCCTACCGAGTGGGCCCAGAGATACCTCTTTGTTACACGGAGTGACAAATCCCAGTCTTGATTCGTGCCAACCCAACAGACACTTTCGGAGATACCCGTAGTGCACCTTTATAGCCACCCAGTTACGTTGTGACGTTTGGTACACCCAAAGCATTCCTACGGTATCCGGGAGTTGCACAATCTCATGGTCTAAGGAAATGATACTTGACATTAGAAAAGCTTTAGCATACGAACTACACGATCTTGTGCTAGGCTTAAGATTGGGTATTGTCCATCACATCATTCTCCTAATGATGTGATCCCGTTATCAACGACATCCAATGTCCATGGTTAGGAAACCGTAACCATCTATTGATCAACGAGCTAGTCAACTAGAGGCTTACTAGGGACATGGTGTTGTCTATGTATTCACACATGTATCTGAGTTTCCTATCAATACAATTCTAGCATGGATAATAAATGATTATCATGAACAAGGAAATATAATAATAACTAATTTATTATTGCCTCTAGGGCATATTTCCAACAATTATATCAAGAGATGGATCACATTGCACCACACGGTGGAAAATGTGTCTGATCATCAGGCATTTTGTGCATTTAAAGAAGGTGTCAAGTATCGGGAGTTGACTCTGAAATTCGGTCGGACAGGAGATATGACTCTGACTCGGATGATGGGAATTGCCACCAAGTATGCCAACGGTGAAGAAGAAGACCGACTCCGGAGTGGCAAGCACAAAACAGTCGCCCATGAAACCGGAGGAGGAAACTCCAGTCGGAAGCAGAAGCGCAAAGCCGAGCCAGCCGCTCCTGGTGAAGCCTTAGCCGTGACTCAAGGAAAGTTCAAGGGGAAGCCCAAAGGGCCGTGGAACCCCAAGAAAGTAAAATATCAACACGGAAATGATGTGCTGGATTTGCCATGCCACATCCACACCAAAAAAGATGAAGAGGGTAACTTCATTTACCCGAAGAATACCACTCGGCAGTGTCGACTCCTAATCCAACAATTCCGAGAGAAACAGCCCAAGGAAAAGGAGAAAGAAGCAGACAAGGTTGAGGATGAGGAAGAGGATGATGATGGTTATCCGCACGTGAATTCCACTCTGATGATTTTCGCTGACGTTGAGAGTAAAAGTCGATTAAAAGTCATCAAAAGAGAAGTGAACATGGTCGCTCCGGTGACACCCAGTTATTTGAAGTGGTCCCAGACTGCCATTACATTCGACCAGTCCGATCACCCAGCGCACATAGCCACACCTGGGAGGCAAGTGTTGGTGGTCGACCCAGTAGTCGAAGGCACCCGATTGACTAAGGTTCTGATGGATGGTGGCAGTGGCCTGAATATACTGTATGCAGAGACGTTGAAAGGAATGGGCATTCTGATGTCCAGACAAAAAGGCTATCATGAAAGTAATATGAGTTTCCATGGGGTCATTCTTGGCAAAAAGGCTGCATCACTCGGCCAGATTGCTCTCGACGTAGTTTTCGGTGATTCCAAGAATTACCGCAAAGAAAAGTTGACATTTGAAGTTGTGGATTTCTAGAGTGCCTATCATGCTATTCTGGGCAGGCCAGCTTATGCACGTTTTATGGCTCGACCATGTTACATGTACCTCAAATTGAAGATGCCTGGTCCCAAAGGGGTGATCACTATCACTGGTAGTCGGAAGAAGGCGGAAGAGTGCTTCCAGAAGGGCTCAAAGATCGCCGATGCACAGATGGCCGTAGTAGAATTGCAAGAATACCAAAAAAGTGCAGATCTGAGTGATTTGTTGTGAGCCAAGAAGCCCACCACAGATTCAACATTCCAGTCGTTTGGCGAAACAAAGTCGATTCACATTCACCCGACGGATCCCAATGCTGCTCCGACTCACATTTCAACAACACTCGACTCCAAATAGGAAGAAGCGCTCACCTAGTTCCTCCGTGAGAACTGGGACATCTTTGCATGGAAACCTTCGGACATGCCAGGTTGAGCATCGTTTGTGAGTCGACCCAAAAGTCAAACCAGTCAAAGAACATCTTCGACCGTCCGCCTACAGAAGAGGAAGGCAATTGGTGAAGAGGCGGCTCGGCTTTTGGCAGCTGAGTCTATCCGTGAGATTTACCACTCCGAGTGGTTAGCCAATGTTGTCATGGTCCCAAAGAAGGACGACTCACTTTGCATGTGCATCGACTTCAAACATATCAATCGGGCCTGCCCGAAAGATCACTTTCCTCTCCCTCGCATCGACCAGATAGTCGACTCGACTGCGGGGTGCGAGCGTTTGTCCTTTTTGGACGCCTACTTCGGGTACCACCAGATCCGTCTGTACGGACCCGACGAGATAAAAACAGCTTTCATCACCCCATTTGGGTGCTTCTGTTATGTCACTATGCCATTTGGCTTGAAGAACGCTGGAGCCACATTCATGCAGATGATTCAGAAGTGCCTGCTCACTCAGATCAGTCAGAACGTAGAATCATACATGGATGACATTGTGGTCAAGTCACGTAAAGGTTCTGACCTACTGGCTGACCTTGCTGAAACCTTTGCCAACCTCAGAAGGTATGATGTCAAGCTTAATCCATACTGCACGTTTGGAGTTCCGGGCAGAAAATTACTCGGTTTTCTCGTTTCCGAACGAGGGATCGACGCTAACCCAGAGAAAGTGGGTGCTATACTTCGGATGAAACGCCCTGTGCGTGTGCATGATGTCCAGAAGCTTACTGGTTGTTTGGCCGCCCTAAGTCGATTCATTTCTCGCCTCGGTGAAAAGGCACTGCCTCTTTACCAACTGATGAAGAAATCAGATAAGTTCGAGTGGACTCCTGAAGCTGATACAGCATTTGAAGAGCTAAAAGCCCTGCTTTCCACCCAGCCGGTGCTTGCTGCCCCAATCAGCAAAGAACCTTTACTACTTTATATAGCAGCCACTGGACAAGTCGTCAGTACAGTACTTACGGTCGAGCGGGAAGAAGAGGGAAAAGCTTATAAAGTTCAGCGCCCGGTTTATTATATTTCTGAAGTTCTGACTCCGTCAAAGCAGAGATATCCACACTATTAGAAGCTTGTTTATGGGATTTACATGACCACGAAGAAGGTTACACACTATTTCTCTGATCACTCTGTTATAGTCGTCAGCGACGCTCCATTGTCGGAGATTCTGCACAACAGAGACGCAACAGGTCGAGTGGCAAAATGGGCGATTGAACTCCTTCCCTTAGATATCAAGTTTGAGGCAAAGAAAGCTATCAAGTCCCAAGCAGTGGTAGATTTCCTCGCCGAGTGGATCGAAAAACAACTGCCGACTCAAGTTCACTCGGAGCACTGGACCATGTTCTTTGATGGATCCAAAATGCTGAATGGTTCTGGTGCTGGGGTGGTACTGGTATCCCCCCTGAGGAGACAAGCTCAGATACGTCCTCCAGATTCACTTCGACTCCTCCAATAACGAAGCAGAATATGAAGCACTCCTATATGGGTTACGTATGGCCATTTCACTCGGCGTCCGTCGCCTTATGGTTTACAACGACTCAGATTTGGTGGTCAATCAAGTGATGAAAGAATGGGATGTTAGAAGCCCAGCCATGACTGGTTACTGCAATGCGGTGAGGAAGTTGGAAAAGAAGTTTGAGGGGTTAGAGCTCCATCACATACCCCGTCTGAAAAATCAAGCATCTGATGACTTGGCAAAGATAGGTTCCAAGAGAGAAGCCATTCCCAGCAATGTGTTTTTGGAACATATTCACACACCGACAGTTCAAGAAGATCCTTTTACGGAAGAGCCCCCGCAGCCTAAGAGCGCCACAGATCCGACTGAAGTCGAGGTCCGAGCCGTGGTCGACCTAATCATGGAGGTTCTGGTCATTACTCCTGACTGGACAGTGCCATACATTGCGTACATCCTTAGGAAGGAACTCCCAGAGGACGAAGAAGAGGCTCGGCAGATCGTCCGTCGATCCAAGGCCTTTACTGTGATAAGAGGACAACTGTTCAGGGAAAGCATGACTAGAGTCGGTCAGAGATGCATAACGCCAGAAGAAGGTCGAATAATCCTCAACGACATCCACTCGGGGACCTGTGGTCACCATGCGTCCTCTCGGCCATCATGGCTAAAGCATACCGAGCCGGATTCTATTGGCCATGAGCAAATCAAATGGCGAAAGATATAGTCGACAGATGTGAATGCTGCTAGTTTTACTCGGACATGTCTCACAAGCCAGCGTCAGCCCTGAAGACCATTCCCCTCGTCTGGTCCTTTGCTGTTTGAGGATTGGATATGGTTGGGCCACTAAGAACTGGTAGGAGCGGCTTCACTCATGTGCTCGTGGCAGTCGACAAGTTTACCAAATGGATCGAAGCTAAACCTATCAAGAATCTTGAAGCCAGCACCGCTGTCAGTTTTATCAGAGAATTGACATTCAGATATGGAGTTCCACACAACATCATCACTGACAACGGGTCGAACTTCAATTCTGATGAGTTTAGAGCTTTCTGCGCTTCTCAAGGCACACGAGTCGACTATGCTTCAGTCGCTCACCCGCAGTCGAACGGACAAGCAGAAAGGGCGAATGGCCTAATTCTCAAAGGACTGAAACCCCGACTGATGCATGATCTCAAACATGCAGCAGGCGCTTGGGTCAACGAACTTCCGTCAGTTCTTTGGGGGTTGAGGACAACTTCCAATTGATCGACTGGGCGAACTCCTTTCTTTTTGGTCTATGGAGCCGAAGCTGTTCTGCCAAGTGACCTGCTCCACAACGCACCCCGAGTCGAGCTCTTCTCCGAAGAGGAAGCAGAGCAGGCCCGACAAGATTCAGTCGACCTCTTAGAGGAGGAAAGAGAGATGGCCTTGATCCAGTCGTCCATTTATCAGCAAGACTTACGTCGATTCCATGCCAGAAACGTGAGGGGTCGAACCTTTCAAGAGGGAGACCTGGTTCTTCGAGTGGATCAATAGAAACCACACAAGCTTGCCCCAGCTTGGGAAGGCCCCTTCATCGTCACCAAAGTTCTCCACAATGGAGCATACCATATTTACAGCGTTGAGCATCAGAAGGACGAGCCACGGGCTTGGAACGCGGAGCTGCTTCGCCCCTTTTATACTTAAGCACTCGTTCGAATAAAATGTAATAAGAAGTACCTTTGTAATTTGTTCGTCAAAGACAAGAGCTTTTCAGTCTTCTCGCACGATTGTTGTTGTTTTGATTTACCTCAGAAATCCTCGAGTGGGTGGGCTCAGCCGCGAATCCGTTTCGCCTAAGTTCGAAAGAAAATCCTACCGAGTGATGAGCAAGCCTCTCACTCGGGAGGCTTAGCCGCGAATCCGTTTCCCCTAAGTTCAAAAGAAAATCCTACCGAGTGATGAGCAAGCCTCTCACTCGGGAGGCTTAGCTGCGAATCCGTTTCGCCTAAGCTCGAAAGAAAATCCTACCGAGTGGCGAGCAAACCTCCCACTCGGGGGCTTAGCTGTAGTCCAGTACTCGCCTAAGTTTGTAAAATCCTACCGAGTGGAGAGCAATCCTCCCACTCGGGGGCTTAGCTGCAGTCCAGTACTTGCCTAAGTTTGTAAAATCCTACTGAGTGGTGAGAAATCCTCCCACTCAGGGGCTTAGCTGCAGTCCAGTACTCACCTAAGTTTGTAAAATCCTACCGAGTGGAGAGCAATCCTCCCACTCGGGGGCTTAGCTGCAGTCCAGTACTCGCCTAAGTTTGTAAAATCCTACCGAGTGGTGAGCAATCCTCCCACTCGGGGGCTTAGCTGCAGTC
>NC_057812.1:738896043-739076379 GCF_018294505.1 Triticum aestivum
GTGATTAATTTCCTATTTCGGAGGCTCATCAAATTCTTGAGTTCTTTTGTTCATCTTTCTTTTCCGGAGTTCCAAGCCTTTCGGCATTGTCTCGTCGTGAAGCTCCTTATAAATCATCGCAAGGTTTCACCTTGTGTTTTCAATTTCTCCTTCCTTTCGTTTGATCATCCTTTTTGTTACCGGAGTTCTTCATGGAGGCTCTACATTATGGTTCATCAAGGATTTAATTCCTCTCGAAGTGTTCATCAAATTTCTTTTCAGAGGAGTTCAAGTATTCTTTATCTTGTATTTTAAAGTGCAATTCTTTCAACCGTATCATTCGAGGTGGTATTATGTCATTCTTGATAATTTGAGTTCATGTCTCATGATTCACATGTTGTTAAGAATGAGGTATTTTAAATCCATCAATCTCGTCATTGGAGTTATCTGGGGTTATATTTCACCTAAAGCTTTCCCTAAGGATTGTTGCTATTAATGGTGATAATATATGATCCAAGTTCTTCATCTATCCTCCCGGTGAGATAGCTTTCTCGTCTCCTTGTTGATATCAATCCAATTATTTTCCCGTTAGTGGTTGGTTGTCACCTCATATTCTGAGATGTTTCCAGAAGCCCACATCAAGCTTACTCTTTTCATTGTTGGTTTTCCAACAACTCCATTCTAGCATTTGTTGTAAGCGCGCTCTCTCAAGATCTTGTTTTCCCTTTGTTCATTCCATTCCATTCTTACTTTTGTTCCGGAGGCATTGTGATGTTGCTCTCTTCAACCCATCTTCTTGTTTTGCCAGGATCGTGTTCTTTTCTTTGTTTATCCATTTAACCAGAGTGTTGTGCCCTCTGCTCAAGTTCTTTCCATCTTATCAAGTTTCATATCACTTTTCAACAAGAGTGCTACCCGAATCGGTTATTTCTTATTCCTCTTTCTTAACGGAGTGCTTTCAACTTTGTGCTTCTCCGTTGCTTTCTTTCTTTAATTTTGCTCAACCTTTTCAAGGTTCTTTGGTCTCACTCGTTTGTCAAAGAAGCAACTTAGCTTTACCTCTCCTCTTTCTCTTCCGTTTTCTATCCGGTGCCATCCTAGCTCTCGGGACAAGATCCTCTCGTAGTGGTGGAGTGTTGTAACGCCCCGAGACCGATGTGCCAGGTGTCCTTCAGTTATTCGCTGTTGTTGCCTTGTCATTGCTTGCGTGTCATGCATTGCATATCATGTCATCATGTGCATTGCATTTGGATACATGTTCGTCTCATGCATCCGAGCATTTTCCCCGTTGTCCGTTTTGCATTCCGGCACTCCTATGTCACCCAGCATCCCTTTCTACCTCCCTTCGTGTGCGGGTGTTAAACGTTTCCGGATTGGACCGAGACTTGTCATGCGGCCTTGGTTTACTACTGGTAGACCGCCTGTCAAGTTTCGTGCCATTTGGACTTCGTTTGATACTCCAACGGTTAACCGAGGGACCGAAAAGGCCTCGTGTGTGTTGCAGCCCAACACCCCTCCAAACTGGCCCAAAACTCACCTAAACCCTCTCCATCATCTCGGTCGTTCGATCACGATCGCGTGGCCGAAAACCGCACCTCATTTGGACTCTCCTAGCTCCCTCTACCTCTATAAATAGATCACCCCCGAAATTCTCGCGCAAAACCCTAGCCCTGCTCCTCTCGCGCCGCTGGACAAAAATCCCCGCGCCGGACATGTCCGCGCCGCCGTCCCCGACGAATCCGCCACCGCCACATCACCACCGCCGGCCTTCTCTCTCCTCCGCGGCCCACCCAGGCCCGGGACAAGCCCGCCGAAGCCCATCGGGGCCCGGGGCCGCATTCGCGCGAGCCCGCATCGCCGAATCTGCGCGCCCTTCGCCGGACTTCGCCGGAGCACCCCGCCGACTCACCGGCGTTCGTCGTCCACCGCCGCCTCGACACCACCGGAGCACGCCGCCACCTCGAGGCACGCTTGCCGCATCAGGTCGCCGGCCATCGCGTCTGTCCCCATCTCCTTCTTCCTCCTTTGTCTGACCTCTCTCACCTCGATCTCTCTCTCTCTCTTCCCTTCCCGCAGGTTCCTCCATCACCGCCCGTTAAGCTCCGATCGACGCCGGCGGCCGTGACCGATGCCAGGAACGATGGTCCCGCCCCGTTCTCCACCGGATCCAGTGGATCTGGCCGCTCGCGCCGCCTCGCTTTCGCCCCGTTCGCAGGAGCTCTGCCGCGCCGCCACCCTTGTCCGGCCTAGCTCGACCTCCTCCCGTCGGGGGAGACGACGAGCGTTCGCTCGTGGGCCGCCTCCCCCTCGCGCTCGTGGGCCCCGTATTGGGCCACATCAGCCACCGGCCTAGCAGCGCAGGTCCTTTTCCCTCTCCAGCGTCCTCGGCCGAGTCCATGGTGAGCCATCCCTCTAAACCCCGCACATGCACACTTTAGCTATCCAGCGCCCATGTTTTTTCCACTAAGTCCCCGAAGATTCCAGGTTCATGTGCCCATGTTCATAATGTCATAACTCATCAACCATAACTCCGATTCGTGCGTGTAGCATATCAAAATTTTCGCCTCGACGAGTACATCATTTCATCTCATTGCATCATTTTTGTTTGAGCTCATCTTGATGCCCGAAATGCTGTTGGGAAGAGGGCTATGTGATGAATTTGTCAGATCTGTTTCAGCAAATAGCTTTTTGTCATTTTTGCCATGTTTAATGTGTGCATGCTATGATCCTGAGCTCTACATGTGTTTTGTTATATGACATGCCATCTTTACAGAGGTTCTTGCCATGTATTTTTGTGATCTATGTGATGACTAGCACAAGCATGCAAAGTAGTGTAATCGGTAATGCTGATTTCAGGGACTTAGAATTTCACTAAGTCCTTGTCCTGTTTTTGTTGTTATACCATATGTTCATGTTCTTTCCTAGTGATCTGTGCCTCTTTCGAGGATGATCAGTAAGGTTGTTTTGTTAACATTGTGGTGCTCTATCCATCCAATGCTTTATTTGCATTTATGGAGCACCCTAGCTTGAGTCAATCGAGCTCTACTTTTGCTATAAAGTGAATCCTGGCAGATTGTTGACATGTTTAGCGATTTTGCCGAGGATGTTGCTATTGATCCGTGCATGCTATGTTGTTGTTCTTGCCATGTCTAGCTTCTAGGCCATGGCTTCTTGATGGGTGTATGCTTAGCTTGTCATGCCATGCTCTGTAGTGAGTGCATCGAGCTCGTAAACATGCCTAATCGTTAACTGATTTGCATGCTCCAGTTTTTCACTAAGTCTGAATCTGTTTATGTTTTTGCCATGTTCACATGCTTGCAATTGTATTTTCTGACCCCTTTTGGCTCAAGATCACTAAGGGACTTTTGTTAAGTGCTTTGAGTAGCTTCATGCCATGCCTTGCTTTTCCATGATAAGTTCCTGTAGTAGGTAGTTTTCATGCTCTAAAGTGTGCTTTCTGATGTTAAATTCCAGACTTGTGTTAATTTCACTAAGTCTGAAACCTGTAATCATTTGCACTTTTGCCATGCTTGTTTGAACCTGTTAATGGACGAATTAGCCGTAGCTCAGTGTTCATCTTTTGTCAAGCTTCTTGAGTGGATTCCTGCCATGTATTTTGTTGCCATGTTTGAGTGCTGTAGCATATGTATCTTGATGCATTTAGTTGGTCACTTGCTGTTAATCGCAGACCGATGCCATATTTGTTTTGCTTGCCATTTCCTAACCATGCATCCGATTCCGGTGATCTTTATATCGATTTCAACCGAAATCACCTCACCTTTCCAGTGGCACTCTTGGTTTCCAAGTTGAGGCCAGGTTCAATAATTCTTTTCCAAATCTTGCATATGCATCACATGCCGCATCCCGCATATCATACCATGTTCATGTGTTGGTTGTTTACTATGTTGTGTGCTTCTTTCCGGTGTTGCTTCTTAGGGTTGGTTCCGATTATGTCGCGTTTGTGAAGAACCATTCGACTACGTCCGTTTTTCTTCTACATGCGCTCGTTCTTATTCCTTGCGGGATTTCAGGCAAGATAACCATACCCTCGAAATCACTTCTATCTTTGCTTGCTAGTTGCTCGCTATTTTGCTTTGCCTATGTTGCGATACCTACCACTTGCTTATCATGCCTCCCATATTGTTGAACCAAGCCTCTAACCCACCTTGTCCTAACAAACCGTTGTTTGGCTATGTTACCGCTTTGCTCAGCCCCTCTTATAGCGTTGTTAGTTGCAGGTGAAGATGAAGTATGTTCCTTGTTGGAACATGGAGATGTTGTTCCTTGTTGGAACATGTTTACTTGTTGGGATATCATAATATCTCTTATTTAATTAATGCATCTATATACTTGGTAAAGGGTGGAAGGCTCGTCCTTATGCCTGGTGTTTTGTTCCACTCTTGCCGCCCTAGTTTCCGTCATATCGGTGTTATGTTACCGGATTTTGCGTTCCTTACGCGGTTGGGTTATAATGGGAACCCCTTGACAGTTCGCCTTGAATAAAACTCCTCCAGCAATGCCCAACATTGGTTTTACCATTCGCCACCTAGCCTCTTCTTTCCCTTGGGATCTGCAGACTCAAGGGTCATCTTTATTTAAACCCCCCCTGGCCAGTGCTCCTCTGAGTGTTGGTCCAAACTAGAGCCCCTTGCAACGCCACCTCGGGGAAACTCGAGGGCTGGTTTTAGTTGTACGGATTGCTCATCTGAGTGTGCCCTGAAAACGAGATATGTGCAGCTCCTATCGGGATTTGTCGGCACATTCGGGCGGTGTTGCTGGACTTGTTTTACCATTGTCGAGGATGTCTTGTAACCTAGATGCCGAGCCTGATCAGAATGTCTTGGGAAAAGGAATATCCTTCGTTGACCGTGAGAGCTTGTGATGGGCTAAGTTGGGACACCCCTGCAGGGATTTGAACTTTCAAAAGCCGTGCCCGCGGTTATGGGCAGATGGGAATTTGTTAATGTCCGGTTGTAGAAACCTGAAGTTGATCTTAATTAAAATGCACCAACCGCGTGTGTAACCGTGATGGTCTCTTCTCGGCGGAGTCCGGGAAGTGAACACGGTGTTGGAGTTATGTTTGACGTAGGTTGTTTTAGGATCACTTCTTGATCATAGATTTCTCGAACGTGCTTTGCCTTCTCTTCTTGCTCTCATTTGCATATGTTAGCCACCAAATATGCTAGTCGCATGCGGCAGCTCCACCTCATACCTTTTACCCTTCCTATAACCTTAAATAGTCTTGATCGCGAGGGTGTGAGATTGCTGAGTCCCTGTGACTCACAGATACTTCCAAAACCAGTTTGCAGGTGCCGATGATACCGTGTAGGTGACTCAACCAAGCTCAAGGAGGAGCTCGATGAAGATCTTGTCCTTTGTGTTGTTTCGTTCTAGTTGATCAGTAGTGGAGCCCAGTTGGGGTCGATCGGGGATCTGTGTTGCTTTTGGGGTAGTCTTCTTTTATTTTGGTTCCGTAGTCGGAACTTGATTGTATCTGGTTGATGTAATGTTTTATTCATGTAATTGTGTGAAGTGGCGATTGTAAGCCAACTATGTACCTTTTCCCCTTTACTTATTTACACGGGTTGTGTGAAGATTACCTCACTTGCGACATTGCTTTCAATGCGGTTATGCCTATAAGTCGTGCTTCAACGCGTGGGAGATATAGCCGCATCGAGGGTGTTATATCACGTCCAAGACAAGTAGACCGACTCATACCTGCATCTACTACAATTACTCCACACATCGACCACTATCCAACATGCATCTAGAGTATTAAGTTCAAGAGAACAGAGTAACGCTTTAAGCAAGATGACATGATGTAGAGGGATAAACTCATGCAATATGATATAAACCCCATCTTGTTATCCTTGATGGCAACAATACAATACGTCCCTTGCTGCCCTTACTGTCACTGGGAAAGGACACCGCAAGATTGAACCCAAAGCTAAGCACTTCTCCCATTGCAAGAAAGATCAATCTAGTAGGCCAAACCAAACAGATAATTCGAGGAGACTTGCAAAGATAACCAATCATACATAAAAGAATTCAGAGAAGATTCAAATATTATTCATAGATAAACTTGATCATAAACCCACAATTCATCGGTCTCAACAAACACACCGCAAAAGAAGATTACATCGAATAGATCTCCACAAGAGAGGGGGGACTTTATATTAAGATCCAAAAAGAGACAAGAAGCCATCTAGCTAATAACTATGGACCCGTAGGTCTGAAGTAAACTACTCACACTTCATCGAGAGGCTATGGTCTTGATGTATAAGCCCTCCGTGATCGATACCCCCTCCGGCGGAGCTCCGGAAAAGGCCCCAAGATGGGATCTCGTGGATACAGAAAGTTACGGTGGTGGAATTAGGGTTTTGGTTCCGTATCTGGTAGCTTGGGGGTACGTAGGTATATATAGGAGAAAGGAGTACGTCGGTGGAGCAACATGGGCCCCACGAGGGCGGAGGGCGCGCAGGGGTGGTAGGCGTTCCCCCCCTACCTCGTGCCTTCCTGGTTGATTGCTTGACATAAGGTCCAAGTCCTCTAGATCATGTTCGTTCCGAAAATCACGTTCCCGAAGGTTTCATTCCGTTTGGACTCCGTTTGATATTCTTTTTCTGCGAAACCCTAAAATAGGCAAAAAAACAACAATTCTGGGTTGGGCATTCGGTTAATAGGTTAGTCCCAAAAATGATATAAAAGTGTATCATAAAGCCCAATAATGTCCAAAACAGGATATAATATAGCATGGGACAATCAAAAATTATAGATACGTTGGAGACGTATCACAAGCCTGAGTACTGCCAAGAGGACTTAGATGATCTTGCAATTGGTATTGCAAACAAGTTGAAGGGTTCACCTCTAGCAACCAAAACAGTTGGTCGGTTATTAAGGAAGAAAGTTTCTCAGGAACATTGGAAAAGAGTCCTTGAAAACAACGAGTGGCAAAAACAGAAAAATAATGATGACATTATGCCATCATTAAGGATTAGCTATGATTACCTTCCTTTTCATCTAAAAAAATGTTTTCATATATTTCCTTGTTCCCTAAAGATTATAAGTTTAAGAATGTAGATATTACGTATTTTTGGATTGCACTAGGAATAATAGAGAAAGATGAGAATTACATAGAAGAACTAGTAGATAATGGTTTTCTCGTGAAGAATGGTCAATATTATTTAATGCATGATTTATTACATGAACCGTCTCAAAATGTTTCGGCACAAGAGTGCCTCTACATATGTAGTTAAGGCTTTAGGGTTGATGCCATCTCACAAACTGTTCGACATTTATCCGTCACATTGGAAGGTAGATATGAATGGAATTTTAGGGGAGAAATGGTAAAATTGAGGGCAAAGATAGACATTGGCAATTTGCGAGCTTTGATGATTTTTAGAAAATACGGGGAATCAATTGATGGGTTTTTAAAAGATACGTTTAAGGAAATAGAGGATCTCTGTGTCCTATATATAGTAGGAGAAACTTTGCCACTCAACATTTCAAAACTTATCCACCTTCGATACCTAAAAAATTACTATATCATATCTAGACCATGGGATAAAAATTACTTCACCTAGTACACTCTCCAAATTTTATCACTTGAAATTCTTAGACCTTGGAGGTGGTAGGTATATAGTACCTAAAGACTTTAGCTGCCTCATCAATTTACACGATTTTTGTGTTAAAAAAGAACTCCATTCCAATGTTCCTAGGGTCAGAAAGATGAAATGCTTGCAGGAGCTGAAACAATTCTGTGTTAAAAAAGAGAGTGTTGGATTTGAACTAGGAGATTTGGGGGAACTAATAGAGCTTGGAGGTAAACTCAGTATACATAATATTGAGAAGGTGGCAACCAATGAAGAGGCTATAGAAGCCAGGCTTGAGTGTAAAAGAGATTTGACAAATTTAGGGTTAGTTTGGGGTACAGATCACTGATGACCCACAAGTATAGGGGATCTACCGTAGTCCTTTTGATAAGTAAGAGTGTCGAACCCAACGAGGAGCAGAAGGAAATGATAAGCGGTTTCCAGCAAGGTATTCTCTGCAAGTACTGAAATAAGTGGTAACAGATAGTTTTGTGATAGGATAATTTGTAATGAGCAACAAATAACAAAAGTAAATAAAGTGCAGCAAGGTGGCCCAATCCTTTTTGTAGCAAAGGACAAGCCTGGACAAACTCTTATATAGAGAAAAGCGCTCCCGAGGACACATGGGAATATCGTCAAGCTAGTTTTCATCACGTTCATATGATTCGCGTTCGGTACTTTGATAATTTGGTATGTGGGTGGACCGGTACTTGGACAAGCATCCCACTTATGATTAACCTCTATTGCAAGCATCCGCAACTACAACAAAAGTATTAAGGTAAACCTAACCATAGCATGAAACATATGGATCCAAATCAGCCCCTAACGAAGCAACGCATAAACTAGGGTTTAAGCTTCTGTCACTCTAGCAACCCATCATCTACTTATTACTTCCCAATGCCTTCCTCTAGGCCCAAATAATGGTGAAGTGCCATGTAGTCGACGTTCACATAACACCACTAGAGGAAAGACAACATACATCTCATCAAAATTTCGAACGAATACCAAATTCACATGACTACTAATAGCAAGACTTCTCCCATGTCCTCAGGAACAAACGTAATTACTCACAAAGCATATTCATGTTCATAATCAGAGGTGTATTAATATGCATATAGGATCTGAACATATGATCTTCCACCAAATAAACCAACTAGCATCAACTACAAGGAGTAATTAACACTACTAGCAACCTACTAGTACCAATCCCGGAATTGGAGACAAGAATTGGATACAAGAGATGAACTAGGGTTTTGAGAGGAGATGGTCCTGATGAAGATGTTGATGGAGATTGCCCTCTCCCGATGAGAGGAGCGTTGGTGATCACGATGGCGATGATTTCCCCCTCCCGAAGGGAAGTTTCCCCGGCAGAACAGCTATGCCGGAGCCCTAGATTGGTTTCACCAAGGTTCCTCCTCGTGGCGGCGGAGTTTCGTCCGACAAGATGGCTTCTTATTTTTTCCATCGAAAGACTTCATATAGCAGAAGATGGCCACCGAAGGGCCACCAAGGGGCCTACGAGGTAGGGGGCGTGCCCAGGGGAGTAGGGCGCGCCCCCGACCCTCGTGGGTTGGGTGTGGCCTCACTGGTGAACTTCTTGCGCTCAATATTTATTATATATTTTGAAAATGTCTTCCGTGAAGTTTGGGGACTTTTGGAGCTGTGCAGAATAGGTCTCTAATATTTTCTCCTTTTCCAGCCCAGAATCCCAGCTGCCGGCATTTTCCCTCTTTATGTAAACCTTGTAAAATAAGAGAGAATAGGCATAAGTATTGTGACATAATGTGTAATAACAGCCCATAATGCAATAAATATCGATATAAAAGCATGATGCAAAATGGACGTATCAACTCCCCCAAGCTTAGACCTCGCTTTTCCTGAAGCGAAATCCGAAATCGAAAAATATGTCCACATGTTTAGAGATAGAGGTGTCGATAAAAGTAAAATACGGACATGAGAGCATCATGATCATTCTTAGAACAGCAACTTACATAATTCTTGTCATACGATTTCTTATGCTAGAGTAATAATTCAATCACAATTTCAAGTATGAATCGTAAACTTCATTGAAAACTAACAAACTATAATCTCAGTCATTGGGGCAATTGCAATTTATCATAACATAGGAAAGAGTCAATATAAGAGCTTTTCAGCAAGTCCACATACTCAACTATCATATAATCTTTCACAATTGCTGATACTCACGCAATACTTATGTGTATGGAGTTTTAATCGTACACAGAGAAAGATAGGGGCTTATTGTTTTGCCTCCCAACATTTTACCTCAAAGGTAAAGTCAACAATAATAGTTCATGACAACTCACATCCAATTAGCCATATATACCAGGATCTTTCTAACATATTGTGCTTGCCAAAGGATAAAATGTAAAAAGGAAGGGTGAAGATCACCATGACTCTTATGCAAGGTAGGAGATAAAAGTAAAAGATAGACCCTTCGCAGAGGGAAGCAGAGGTTGTCATGCGCTTTTATGGTTGGATGCACAAAATCTTAATGCGAAAGAACGTCACTTTATATTTCCACTTGTGATATGGACCTTTATTATGCAGTTTGTCGCTTTTTATTTCTTCCATATCACACGATCGTATAAAGCTTATTTTCTCCCACACTAAGAAGTCATGCATATTTAGAGAGCAATTTTTATTGCTTGCACCGATGACAACTTACTTGGAGGATCTTACTCAATCCATAGGTAGGTATGGTGGACTCTCATGGCAAAACTGGTTTAAGGGTATTTGGAAGCACAAGTAGTATCTCTACTTGGTGTGATGAATTTGGCTAGCATGAGAGGGAAAGGAAAGCTCAACCATGTTGGATGATCTATGACAATATAATTTATCTCAGATGTAAGAAAACATAACCCATTACGTTGTCTTCCTTGTCCAACGTCAACTCTTTAGCATGTCATATTTTAATGAGTGCTCACAATCATAAAAGATGTCCAAGATAGTATATCTATATGTGAAGACCTCTCTTTCTTTATTACTTCCTATTAATTGCAATGATGACCAAAACTATGTTTGTCAACTCTCAACAACTTTTATTCATCATACTTTTTCTATGTGAACTCATTACTCTCCATAAGATCCATATGATCTCTTTGTTTCCCTTTTTTATTTATTTCTCTTTTCTTTATTCACTTGGGATCATGGAAAAATAATCAAGCCCTTGACTCAACACTAATCTTTATTATATATAGCTCACGGACTCGATTACATAGAGGGACCATAAAGCAAAACTCATAACTAGATCATACTAAAAAGCTTTATGCTACTAGATCAAGATATTATCAAAAGGATCGAACTAAGAAAAACAGTAAAGATAAAAGTGATGGTGATACGATACCGGGGCACTCCCCCAAGTTTGGCAGTTGCCAACGGGAGTGTTCATACCAGATACTCAATTCTTCTTTGTTGGTGGAGAAGGTGATGGTTTTGTTGATGGCGTAGGCTTGTTCCTTAATTTGCGCTTGAGGACAGAATTTTGGTCCCTTAGGTCCTCGATCTCCTGCTCCAAGCTCAGTATCTTTTTGCATAGCTCCTATTTGTTTTCCTGCAAGAGGCGAAAAGGGATAAACTCGATCTTAGGTTTCTTTACTCTATAAAGGAGGCTTGACTTTTTGAACTCCACATGCATGTCCCCAGGTTGAGGTAGTGGGACTTCATCTTCATCTGAGCTCATCTCCTCCTTTCCCTTAGGTTCATAGTCCTCTTCTTCTTCCGTAGTCCAACCATAATGCTCCGCATCCCCATAGACTTTAGGATCTGCAAGGTAATCAGCCACATAACTCTCTCCTTCCGAATCCTAGGATGACATGTTGCTCAAATCTGTAGTAGGACAGCTCGATCCTAGCTCCCTCTACCTCTATAAATAGATCACCCCCGAAATTCTCGCGCAAAACCCTAGCCCTGCTCCTCTCGCGCCGCTGGACAAAAATCCCCGCGTCGGACATGTCCGCGCCGCCGTCCCCAACGAATCCGCCGCCGCCACATCACCACCGCCGGCCTTCTCTCTCCTCCGCAGCCCGCCCAGGCCCGGGACAAGCCCGCCGAAGCCCATCGGGGCCCGGGGCCGCACTCGCGCGAGCCCGCGTCGCCAGATCTGCGCGCCCTTCGCCGGACTTCGCCGGAGCACCCCGCCGACTCACCGGCGTTCGTCGTCCACCGCCGCCTCGACACCACCGGAGCACGCCGCCACGTCGAGGCACGCTTGCCGCATCAGGTCGCCGGCCACCGCGTCTGTCCCCATCTCCTTCTTCCTCCTTTGTCTGACCTCTCTCACCTCGATCTCTCTCTCTCTCTTCCCTTCCCGCAGGTTCCTCCATCACCGCCCGTTAAGCTCCGATCGACGCCGGCGGCCGTGACCGATGCCGGGAATGGTGGTCCCGCCCCGTTCTCCATCGGATCCGGCAGATCTGGCCGCCCGCGCCGCCTCGCTTTTGCCCCGTTCGCCGGAGCTCTGCCGCGTCGCCGCCCTTGTCCGGCCTAGCTCGACCTCCTCCCGTCGGGGGAGACGACGAGCGTTCGCTCGTGGGCCGCCTCCCCCTCGCGCTCGTGGGCCCCGTATTGGGCCACATCAGCCACCGGCCTAGCAGCGCAGGTCCTTTTCCAACTCCAGCGTCCTCAGCCGAGTCCATGGTGAGCCATCCCTCTAAACCCCGCACGTGCACACTTTAGCTATCCAGCGCCCATGTTTTTTCCACTAAGTCCCCGAAGATTCCAGGTTCATGTGCCCATGTTCATCATGTCATAACTCATCAACCGTAACTCCGATTCGTGCGTGTAGCATATCAAAAATTTTGCGCCGACGAGTACATCATTTCATCTCATTGAGTCATTTTCGTTTGAGCTCATCTTGATGCCCGAAATGCTGTTGGGAAGAGGGCTATGTGATGAATTTGTCAGATCTGTTTCAGCAAATAGCTTTTTGTCATTTTTGCCATGTTTAATGTGTGCATGCTATGATCCTGAGCTCTACATGTGTTTTGTTATATGACATGCCATCTTTACAGAGGTGCTTGCCATGTATTTTTGTGATCTATGTGATGACTAGCACAAGCATGCAAAGTAGTGTAATCGGTAATGCTGATTTCAGGGACTTAGAATTTCACCAAGTCCTTGTCCTGTTTTTGTTGTTATGCCATATGTTCATGTTGTTTCCTAGTGATCCGTGCCTCTTTCGAGGATGATCAGTAAGGTTGTTTTGTTAACATTGTGGTGCTCTATCCATCCATGTCTTTATTTGCATTTATGGAGCACCCTAGCTTCAGTCAATCGAGCTCTACTTTTGCTATAAAGTGAATCCTGGCAGATTGTTGACATGTTTAGCAATTATGCCGAGGATGTTGCTATTGATCCGTGCATGCTATGTTGTTGTTCTTGCCATGTCTAGCTTCTAGGCCATGGCTTCTTGATGGGTGTATGCTTAGCTTGTCATGCCATGCTCTGTAGTGAGTGCATCGAGCTCGTAAACATGCCTACTTGTTAACTGATTTGCATGCTCCAGTTTTTCACTAAGTCTGAATCTGTTTATGTTTTTGCCATGTTCACATGCTTGCAATTGTATTTTCTGATCCCTTTTGGCTCAAGATCACTAAGGGACTTTTGTTAAGTGCTTTGAGTAGCTTCATGCCATGCCTTGCTTTTCCATGATAAGTTCCTGTAGCAGGTAGGTTTCATGCTCTAAAGTGTGCTTCCTGATGTTAAATTCCAGACTTGTGTTAATTTCACTAAGTCTGAAACCTGTAATCATTTGCACTTTTGCCATGCTTGTTTGAACCTGTTAATGGACGAATTAGCCGTAGCTCAGTGTTCATCTTTTGTCAAGCTTCTTGAGTGGATTCCTGCCATGTATTTTGTTGCCATGTTTGAGTGTTGTAGCATATTTATCTTGATGCATTTAGTTGGTCACTTGCTGTTAATCGCAGACCGATGCCATATTTGTTTTGCTTGCCATTTCCTAACCATGCATCCGATTCCGGTGATCTTTATATCGATTTCAACCGAAATCACCTCACCTTTCCAGTGGCACTCTTGGTTTCCAAGTTGAGGCCAGGTTCAATAATTCTTTTCCAAATCTTGCATATGCATCACATGCCGCCTCCCGCATATCATACCATGTTCATGTGTTGGTTGTTTACTATGTTGTGTGCTTCTTTCTGGTGTTGCTTCTTCGGGTTGGTTCCGATTACGTCGCGTTTGTGAAGAACCGTTTGACTACGTCCGTTTGTCTTCTTCATGGACTCGTTCTTCTTCCTTGCGGGATTTTAGGCAAGATGACCATACCCACGAAATCACTTCTATCTTTGCTTGCTAGTTGCTTGCTATTTTGCTTTGCCTATGTTGCGATACCTACCACTTGCTTATCATGCCTCCCATATTGTTGAACCAAGCCTTTAACCCACCTTGTCCTAGCAAACCGTTGTTTGGCTATGTTACCGCTTTGCTCAGCCCCTCTTATAGCGTTGTTAGTTGCAGGTGAAGATGAAGTTTGTTCCTTGTTGGAACATGGAGATGTTGTTCCTTGTTGGAACATGTTTACTTGTTGGGATATCACAATATCTCGTATTTAATTAATGCATCTATATACTTGGTAAAGGGTGGAAGGCTCGGCCTTATGCCTGGTGTTTTGTTCCACTCTTGCCGCCCTAGTTTCCGTCATATCGGTGTTATGTTCCCGGATTTTGTGTTCCTTACGCGGTTGGGTTATAATGGGAACCCCTTGACAGTTCGCCTTGAATAAAACTCCTCCAGCAATGCCCAACATTGGTTTTACCATTCGCCACCTAGCCTTTTCTTTCCCTTGGGATTTGCAGACTCAAGGGTCATCTTTATTTAAACCCCCCCTGGCCAGTGCTCCTCTGGGTGTTGGTCCAAACTAGAGCCCCTTGCAATGCCACCTCGGGGAAACTCGAGGGCTGGTTTTTGTTGTATGGATTGCTCATCTGAGTGTGCCCTGAGAACGAGATATGTGCAGCTCCTATCGGAATTTGTCGGCACATTCGGGCGGTGTTGCTGGACTTGTTTTACCATTGTCGAGGATGTCTTGTAACCTAGATGCCGAGCCTGATCGGAATGTCTTGGGAGAAGGAATATCCTTTGTTGACCGTGAGAGCTTGTGATGGGCTAAGTTGGGACACCCCTGCAGGGATTTGAACTTTCGAAAGCCGTGCCCGCAGTTATGGGCAGATGGGAATTTGTTAATGTCCGGTTGTAGAAAACCTGAAGTTGATCTTAATTAAAATGCACCAACCGCGTGTGTAACCGTGATGGTCTCTTCTCGGCGGAGTCCGGGAAGTGAACACGGTGTTGGAGTTATGTTTGACGTAGGTTGTTTTAGGATCACTTCTTGATCATAGATTTCTCGAACGTGCTTTGCCTTCTCTTCTCGCTTTCATTTGCGTATGTTAGCCACCAAATATGCTAGTCGCATGCGGCAGCTCCACCTCATACCTTTTACCCTTCCTATAACCTTAAATAGTCTTGATCGCGAGGGTGTGAGATTGCTGAGTCCCCGTGACTCATAGATACTTCCAAAACCAGTTTGCAGGTGCCGATGATACCGTGCAGGTGACTCAACCAAGCTCAAGGAGGAGCTCGATGAAGATCTTGTCCTTTGTGTTGTTTCGTTCTAGTTGATCAGTAGTGGAGCCCAGTTGGGGTCGATCGGGGATCTGTGTTGCTTTTGGGGTAGTCTTCTTTTATTTTGGTTCCGTAGTCGGACCTTGATTGTATCTGGTTGATGTAATGTTTTATTCATGTAATTGTGTGAAGTGGCGATTGTAAGCCAACTATGTATCTTTTCCCCTTTACTTATTTACATGGGTTGTGTGAAGATTACCTCACTTGCGACATTGCTTTCAATGCGGTTATGCCTATAAGTCGTGCTTCGACACGTGGGAGATATAGCCGCATCGAGGGTGTTATATCACGTCCAAGACAAGTAGACCGACTCATACCTGCATCTACTACAATTACTCCACACATCGACCACTATCCAACATGCATCTAGAGTATTAAGTTCAAGAGAACAGAGTAACGCTTTAAGCAAGATGACATGATGTAGAGGGATAAACTCATGCAATATGATATAAACCCCATCTTGTTATCCTTGATGGCAACAATACAATACGTCCCTTGCTGCCCTTACTGTCACTGGGAAAGGACACCGCAAGATTGAACCCAAAGCTAAGCACTTCTCCCATTGCAAGAAAGATCAATCTAGTAGGCCAAACCAAACTGATAATTCGAGGAGACTTGCAAAGATAACCAATCATACATAAAAGAATTCAGAGAAGATTCAAATATTATTCATAGATAAACTTGATCATAAACCCACAATTCATCGGTCTCAACAAACACACCGCAAAAGAAGATTACATCAAATAGATCTCCACAAGAGAGGGGGGACTTTATATTAAGATCCAAAAAGAGACAAGAAGCCATCTAGCTAATAACTATGGACCCGTAGGTCTGAAGTAAACTACTCACACTTCATCGAGAGGCTATGGTCTTGATGTAGAAGCCCTCCGTGATCGATACCCCCTCCAGCGGAGCTCCGGAAAAGGCCCCAAGATGGGATCTCGTGAATACAGAAAGTTACGGTGGTGGAATTAGGGTTTTGGTTCCGTATCTGGTAGCTTGGGGGTACGTAGGTACATATAGGAGAAAGGAGTACGTCGGTGGAGCAACATGGGCCCCACGAGGGCGGAGGGCGCGCCGGGGTGGTAGGCGTGCCCCCCTACCTCGTGCCTTCCTGGTTGATTGCTTGACATAAGGTCCAAGTCCTCTAGATCATGTTCGTTCCGAAAATCACGTTCCCTAAGGTTTCATTCCGTTTGGACTCCGTTTGATATTCTTTTTCTGCGAAACCCTAAAATAGGCAAAAAAACAACAATTCTGGGTTGGGCCTTCGGTTAATAGGTTAGTCCCACAAATAATATAAAAGTGTATCATAAAGCCCAATAATGTCCAAAACAGGATATAATATAGCATGGGACAATCAAAAATTATAGATACGTTGGAGACGTATCACAAGCCTGAGTACTGCCAAGAGGACTTAGATGATCTTGCAATTGGTATTGCAAACAAGTTGAAGGGTTCACCTCTAGCAACCAAAACAGTTGGTCGGTTATTAAGGAAGAAAGTTTCTCAGGAACATTGGAAAAGAGTCCTTGAAAACAACGAGTGGCAAAAACAGAAAAATAATGATGACATTATGCCATCATTAAGGATTAGCTATGATTACCTTCCTTTTCATCTAAAAAAATGTTTTCATATATTTCCTTGTTCCCTAAAGATTATAAGTTTAAGAATGTAGATATTACGTATTTTTGGATTGCACTAGGAATAATAGAGAAAGATGAGAATTACATAGAAGAACTAGTAGATAATGGTTTTCTCGTGAAGAATGGTCAATATTATTTAATGCATGATTTATTACATGAACTGTCTCGAAATTTTTCGGCACGAGAGTGCCTCTACATATGTAGTTAAGGTTTTAGGGTTGATGCCATCTCACAAACTGTTCGACATTTATCCGTCACATTGGAAGGTAGATATGAATGGAATTTTAGGGGAGAAATGGTAAAATTGAGGGCCAAGATAGACATTGGCAATTTGCGAGCTTTGATGATTTTTAGAAAATACGGGGAACCAATTGATGGGTTTTTAAAAGATACGTTTAAGGAAATAGAGGATCTCTATGTCCTATATATAGTAGGAGAAACTTTGCCACTCAACATTTCAAAACTTATCCACCTTCGATACCTAAAAAATTACTATATCATATCTAGACCATGGGATAAAAATTACTTCACCTAGTACACTCTCCAAATTTTATCACTTGAAATTCTTAGACCTTGGAGGTGGTAGGTATATAGTACCTAAAGACTTTAGCTGCCTCATCAATTTACACGATTTTTGTGTTAAAAAAGAACTCCATTCCAATGTTCCTAGGGTCAGAAAGATGAAATGCTTGCAGGAGCTGAAACAATTCTGTGTTAAAAAAGAGAGTGTTGGATTTGAACTAGGAGAGTTGGGGGAACTAATAGAGCTTGGAGGTAAACTCAGTATACATAATATTGAGAAGGTGGCAACCAATGAAGAGGCTATAGAAGCCAGGCTTGAGTGTAAAAGAGATTTGACAAAGTTAGGGTTAGTTTGGGGTACAGATCACTGATGACCCACAAGTATAGGGGATCTACCGTAGTCCTTTCGATAAGTAAGAGTGTCGAACCCAACGAGGAGCAGAAGGAAATGATAAGCGGTTTCCAGCAAGGTATTCTCTGCAAGTACTGAAATAAGTGGTAACAGATAGTTTTGTGATAGGATAATTTGTAACGAGCAACAAATAACAAAAGTAAATAAAGTGCAGCAAGGTGGCCCAATCCTTTTTGTAGCAAAGGACAAGCCTAGACAAACTCTTATATAGAGAAAAGCGCTCCCGAGGACACGTGGGAATATCATCAAGCTAGTTTTCATCACGTTCATATGATTCGCGTTCGGTACTTTGATAATTTGGTATGTGGGTGGACCGGTGCTTGGGTACTGCCCTTACTTGGACAAGCATCCCACTTATGATTAACCTCTATTGCAAGCATCCGCAACTACAACAAAAGTATTAAGGTAAACCTAACCATAGCATGAAACATATGGATCCAAATCAGCCCCTAACGAAGCAACGCATAAACTAGGGTTTAAGCTTATGTCACTCTAGCAACCCATCATCTACTTATTACTTCCCAATGCCTTCCTCTAGGCCCAAATAATGGTGAAGTGCCATGTAGTCGACGTTCACATAACACCACTAGAGGAGAGACAACATACATCTCATCAAAATTTCGAACGAATACCAAATTCACATGACTACTAATAGCAAGACTTCTCCCATGTCCTCAGGAACAAACGTAATTACTCACAAAGCATATTCATGTTCATAATCAGAGGTGTATTAATATGCATATAGGATCTGAACATATGATCTTCCACCAAATAAACCAACTAGCATCAACTACAAGGAGTAATTAACACTACTAGCAACCTACTAGTACCAATCCCGGACTTGGAGACAAGAATTGGATACAAGAGATGAACTAGGGTTTTGAGAGGAGATGGTCCTGATGAAGATGTTGATGGAGATTGCTCTCTCCCGATGAGAGGAGCGTTGGTGATCACGATGGCGATGATTTCCCCCTCCCGGAGGGAAGTTTCCCCGGCAGAACAGCTCTGCCGGAGCCCTAGATTGGTTTCACCAAGGTTCCTCCTCGTGGCGGCGGAGTTTCGTCCGACAAGATGGCTTCTTATTTTTTCCATCGAAAGACTTCATATAGCAGAAGATGGCCACCGGAGGGCCACCAGGGGGCCTACGAGGTAGGGGCGCGCCCAGGGGAGTAGGGCGCGCCCCCCACCCTCGTGGGCTGGGTGTGGCCCCCCTGGTGAACTTCTTGCGCTCAATATTTATTATATATTCTGAAAATGTCTTCCGTGAAGTTTGAGGACTTTTGGAGCTGTGCAGAATAGGTCTCTCATATTTGCTCCTTTTCCAGCCCAGAATCCCAGCTGCCGGCATTCTCCCTCTTTATGTAAACCTTGTAAAATAAGAGAGAATAGGCATAAGTATTGTGACATAATGTGTAATAACAGCCCATAATGCAATAAATATCGATATAAAAGCATGATGCAAAATGGACGTATCAACTCCCCCAAGCTTAGACCTCACTTGTCCTCAAGCGGAATCCGAAATCGAAAAATATGTCCACATGTTTAGAGATAGAGGTGTCGATAAAAGTAAAATACGGACATGAGAGCATCATGATCATTCTTAGAACAGCAACTTACATAATTCTTGTCATATGATTTCTTATGCTAGAGTAATAATTCAATCACAATTTCAAGTATGAATCGTAAACTTCATTGAAAACTAACAAACTATAATCTCAGTCATTGGGGCAATTACAATTTATCATAACATAGGAAAGAGTCAATATAAGAGCTTTTCAGCAAGTCCACATACTCAACTATCATATAATCTTTCACAATTGCTGATACTCACGCAATACTTATGTGTATGGAGTTTTAATCGTACACAGAGAAAGATAGGGGCTTATTGTTTTGCCTCCCAACATTTTACCTCAAAGGTAAAGTCAACAATAATAGTTCATGACAACTCACATCCAATTAGCCATATATACCAGGATCTTTCTAACATACTGTGCTTGCCAAAGGATAAAATGTAAAAAGGAAGGGTGAAGATCACCATGACTCTTATGCAAGGTAGGAGATAAAAGTAAAAGATAGACCCTTCGCAGAGGGAAGCAGAGGTTGTCATGCGCTTTTATGGTTGGATGCACAAAATCTTAATGCGAAAGAACGTCACTTTATATTTCCACTTGTGATATGGACCTTTATTATGCAGTCTGTCGCTTTTTATTTCTTCCATATCACACGATCGTATAAAGCTTATTTTCTCCCACACTAAGAAGTCATGCATATTTAGAGAGCAATTTTTATTGCTTGCACCGATGACAACTTACTTGGAGGATCTTACTCAATCCATAGGTAGGTATGGTGGACTCTCATGGCAAAACTGGTTTAAGGGTATTTGGAAGCACAAGTAGTATCTCTACTTGGTGCGATGAATTTGGCTAGCATGAGAGCGAAAGGAAAGCTCAACCATGTTGGATGATCTATGACAATATAATTTATCTCAGATGTAAGAAAACATAACCCATTACGTTGTCTTCCTTGTCCAACGTCAACTCTTTAGCATGTCATATTTTAATGAGTGCTCACAATCATAAAAGATGTCCAAGATAGTATATCTATATGTGAAGACCTCTCTTTCTTTATTACTTCCTATTAATTGCAATGATGACCAAAACTATGTTTGTCAACTCTCAACAACTTTTATTCATCATACTTTTTCTATGTGAACTCATTACTCTCCATAAGATCCATATGATCTCTTTGTTTCCCTTTTTTATTTATTTCTCTTTTCTTTATTCACTTGGGATCATGGAAAAATAATCAAGCCCTTGACTCAACACTAATCTTTATTATATATAGCTCACGGACTCGATTACATAGAGGGACCATAAAGCAAAACTCATAACTAGATCATACTAAAAAGCTTTATGCTACTAGATCAAGATATTATCAAAAGGATCAAACTAAGAAAAACGGTAAAGATAAAAGTGATGGTGATACGATACCGGGGCACTCCCCCAAGCTTGGCAGTTGCCAACGGGAGTGCCCATACCAGATACTCAATTCTTCTTTGTTGGTGGACAAGGTGATGGTTTTGTTGATGGCGTAGGCTTGTTCCTTAATTTGCGCTTGAGGACAGAATTTTGGTCCCTTAGGTCCTCGATCTCCTGCTCCAAGCTCAGTATCTTTTGGCATAGCTCCTGTTTGTTTTCCTGCAAGAGGCGAAAAGGGATAAACTCGATCTTAGGTTTCTTTACTCTATCAGGGAGGCTTGACTTTTTGAACTCCACATGCATGTCCCCAGGTTGAGGTAGTGGGACTTCATCTTCATCTGAGCTCGTCTCCTCCTTTCCCTTAGGTTCATAGTCCTCTTCTTCTTCCGTAGTCCAACCATAATGCTCCACATCCCCATAGACTTTAGGATCTGCAAGGTAATCAGCCACATAGCTCTCTCCTTCCGAATCCTAGGACGACATGTTGCTCAAATCTATAGTAGGACAGCATGAAACAAAGACGGGAGATATTTGCGTGATACGGGAGTCAAAACCTCCGGAATATTATATCATGAATTTTTACCGACCAAAATATGTGTCGTGTACGAAAACGGAGTCCGGAAAAAGAACGAGGTGTCCACGAGGTAGGGGCGCGCCCAGGGGGTAGGGCGCGCCCTCCACCCTCGTGGAGCCCTCGCGTCCTTCCCGGACTGCTTCTTATTTTTCTATTTTTCTAAATATTCCGAAATGGAGAAATATTGCCTTAAAAACTGTTTTGGAGTCGGTTTACTTACCGTACCACATACCTATTCCTTTTCGGAGTCTGAAACGTTCCAGAAAGTGTCCCTTATATATTCCTCTGGGGTTACGGTTTCAATAACATTGGTTTCAACATTTATGGGATTACTTGAGATATAACGTTTGATTCTTTGACCGTTCACCACCTTCAGATTTGTGCCTTCGAAGTTGTTGATTTTTATGGCACCGGAACGATAGACCTCCTCGATAATGTAAGGACCTTCCCATTTAGAGAGTTGTATAGCAATACATAGTCACCTACATTAAACTCGCGCTTTTGTATCCTTTTATCATGCCATCCTTTAACTTTTTCTTTAAACAACTTGGCATTTTCGTAGGCTTGGGTTCTCCATTCATCAAGTGAGCTAATATCAAATAACCTCTTCTCACCGGCAAGTTTAAAATCATAATTGAGCTCTTTAATAGCCCTATATGCCTTGTGTTCTAGTTCGAGAGGTAAGTGACATGCTTTTCCATAAACCATTTTATACAGAGACATACCCATAGGATTTTTATATGCAGTTCTATAGGCCCACAATGCATCATCAAGTTTCTTGGACCAATTCTTTCTAGACCTATTGACAGTCTTTTGCACAATTAATTTGAGTTCTCTATTACTCAATTCTACTTGATCACTAGACTGGGGGTGATAAGGGGATGCAATTCTATGATTAACATCATACTTAGCAAGCATTTTACGGAAAGCACCATGAATAAAATGTGAACCACTATCAGCCATTAAATATCTACGGACTCCAAATCTTGGAAAAATAACTTCTTTAAGCATTTTAATAGAAGTGTTATGATCAGCACTACTAGTTGGAATACCTTCTACCCACTTAGTAACGTAATCAACAGCAACTAAAATATGTGTATATCCATTAGAGGCAAGAAAAGGTCCCATATAGTCAAACCCCCAAACATCAAATGGTTCAATAACGAGTGAATAGTTCATAGGCATTTCTTGACGTCTACTAATATTACCAATTCTTTGACATTCATCACAAGATAAGAAACACTTACGGGCATCCTTGAAGAGAGTAGACCAATAAAAACCAGATTGCAATACCTTATGTGCAATTCTATCTCGAGCGTGGTGTCCTCCATAAGCCTCGGAGTGACACTTGCGTAGGATCTGTTCATGTTCATGCTCAGGTACACAATGTCTAATAACACCATCTACTCCTTTATAAAGATGTGGATCATCCCAAAAGTAATGCCTCAAATCATAGAAGAACTTTTTCTTTTGCTGGTATGTGAAACTAGGTGGTATGAATTTAGCAACAATGTAATTAGCATAATCAGCATAACATGGAGCAGTATGAGAAGCATTTATGACATTTAATTGCTCATCAGGAAAGCTATCATCAATAGGTAGTGGGTTATCAAGCACATTTTCTAACCTAGACAAGTTGTCTACAGCGGGGTTCTCAGCTCCCTTTCTATCAACAATATGTAAGTCAAATTCTTGTAGCAAGAGAACCCATCTAATAAGTCTAGGTTTAGCACCTTTCTTTTCCATAAGATATTTAATAGCAGCATGATCAGTGTGATAGTTACTTTAGAACCAACAGGTCTGAACTTATCACAAGCAAATACAACTGCTAAGAATTCCTTTTCAGTAGTAACATAATTTCTTTGAGCATTGTCTAGGGTTTTACTAGCATATTGAATAACGTTTAATTTCTTATCAACTCTTTGCCCTAGAACAGCACCTACAGCATAATCACTAGCATCACACATAATTTCAAAGGGTAAATTCCAATCAGGTGGCTGAACAATAGGTGCAGAATACAATGCTTTCTTAAGTATTTCAAATGCTTCTACACAGTCATCATCAAAAACAAATGGTATATCTTTTTGTAATAAATTAGTCAGAGGCCGATGAATTTTTGAGAAGTCCTTAATGAACCTCCTATAAAATCCTGCATGACCAAGGAAACTTCTTATACCTTTGATGTCCTTGGGATAGGGCATCTTTTCAATAGCATCAACCTTGGCTTTATCAACTTCAATACCTCTTTCAGAAACTTTATGCCCTAAGATAATACCTTCATTAAACATAAAGTGGCACTTCTCCCAATTCAAGACAAGATTAGTTTCTTCACATATCTGCAAAACTCGATCAAGGTTGCTTAAGCAATCATCAACAGAAGATCCATAGACGAAGAAATCGTCCATGAAAAGCTCACAAATATTTTCACAAAAGTCAGAGAATATAGCCATCATGCATCTTTGAAAGGTAGCAGGTGCATTACATAAACCAAAAGGCATACGTCTATAAGCAAAAGTACCAAAAGGGCAAGTAAAAGTAGTCTTTGATTGATCCTTAGCTAACACAGATATTTGAGAGAAACCAGAATAACCATCTAGAAAGCAAAAATGTGTATGTTTAGATAATCTTTCTAGCATTTGATTGATAAAAGGTAAGGGGTAATGATCCTTTTTAGTAGCCTTATTTAATTTTCGGAAATCAATTACCATCCTATAACCTGTAATAATTCTTTGAGGAATCAATTCATCTTTATCATTAGGAACGACAGTAATACCTCCCTTCTTAGGGACACAATGGACAGGACCTACCCACTGACTATCAGCAATGGGATAGATTATACCTGCCTCAAGGAGCTTTAGTATTTCCTTTCTTACCACTTCTTTCATTTTAGGATTCAGTCATCATTGATGATCACGAACTACTTTAGCATCTTCTTCCAAATTTATTTTATGTTGACATAGAATGGGACTAATGCCCTTAAGATCACCAAGAGTATACCCAATAGCAGCACGGTGCTTTTTCAGAGTTTTCAATAATCTCTCTTCCTCATGCTCTGAAAGGTTAGCACTAATAATAACATGATATATCTTTTTCTCATCAAGATAAGCATATTTAAGAGTATCTGGCAACGGTTTAAGCTCAAACACAGGATCACCCTTGGGTGGAGGAGGATCCCCTTGGATTTCAATAGGTAAATTGTGTTTCAGAATAGGTTCCTGTTTAAAGAATACTTCATCTATTTCCCTTCTTTCATTCATAAACATATCATTTTCATGGTCTAGCAAATATTGTTCTAAAGGATCACTAGGAGGTACGGCAATAGAAGCAAGACCAATAATTTCATCCTTACTAGGTAATTCTTATTCACGGTGTTGTCTACTAAATTTAGAGAAATTAAATTCATGAGGCATATCATCTAAACCGATAGTAACAACATCCTTTTCGCAGTCTATCTTAGCATTAACAGTGTTTAAGAAGGGTCTACCAAATATAATGGGACAAAAGCTATCTTGTGGGGAACCAAGAATAAGAAAATCAGTAGGATATTTAATTTTCCCACACAAGACTTCAACATCTCTAACAATTCCCATTGGTGAAATAGTATCTCTATTGGCAAGTTTAATTGTGACATCAATATCTTCTATCTCAACAGGTGCAATATCATGCATAATTTCTTTGTATAGGGCGTAAGGTATTGCACTAGCACTAGCACCCATATCACATAAGCCATGATAACAGTGATCTCCTATTTTAACAGAAATAACAGGCATGCCTACCACTGGTCTGTTTTTATCTTTAGCACAAGGTTTAGCAATTCTAGCAGTCTCATCAAGGAAATGAATAACATGCCCATCAATATTATCAGACAAGAGATCTTTCACAGTAGCAATATTAGGTTCAACTTTAACTTGTTCAGGAGGTGTATAAGGTTTAATATTGCTTTTACGAACCACAGTTGAAGCTTTAGCATGATCCTTTATCCTAATAGGAAAAGGTGGTTTCTCAACATAAGCAGTAGGAACAATAGGATCATTATAAGTGGCAGTCTTTTCTTCAACTTTAATAGGTGCAGCTACTTTTACTTCTATGGGAGGATGATATTTAAACCACTTCTCCTTGGGGAGATCAACATGAGTAGCAAAAGATTCACAGAAAGAAGCTACTATCTCAGAGTCAAGTCCATATTTAGTGCTAAATTTACGGAAAACATCGGTATCCATAAAAGTTTTAACACAATCATACTTAGGTGTCATACCGGACTCCTTACCTTTGTCGAGGTCCCAATCTTCAGAGTTGCGTTTAATTCTTTCCAATAAATACCATTTGAATTCAATAGTCTTCATCATAAAAGAGCCAGCACAAGAAGTATCGAGCATGGTGCGATTGCTATCAGAAAGCCGAGCATAAAAATTTTGAATAATCATTTCTCTTGAGAGCTCATGATTGGGGCATGAATATAACATTGATTTAAGCCTCCCCCAAGCTTGAGCGATGCTTTCTCCTTCGCGAGGCCAAAAATTATATATATAATTGTGATCACGATGAACAAGATGCATAGGATAGAACTTCTGATGAAATTCCAATTTCAATCGTTTGTAGTTCCATGATCCCATATCATCATATAGTCTATACCATGTCGATGCATCTCCCTTCAAAGATAAAGGGAAGAGATTCTTCTTAACAACATCTCCGGGTATACCTGCAAGCTTAAATAATCCATAAACTTCATCCACATATATTAGAGGCTCATCAGGATGCTTTGTTCCATCTCCTACAAAAGGATTAGCTAGCAGTTTTTCTATCATACCCGAAGGAATTTCAAAGGGAACATTTTAATTTTCAGTAGGTTCAGTAGGTTGAGGAGCAACTCTTTGCTCTACTGGTCGGGGTGAAGATACCCCGAACAAGCCCCTCGGAGGATTACTTTCCATAGTAACAAGTGACAGTAAATTTCAGCACACTATATAAATTTTCCTTACCAAATTCCACCTATCAAAGGCGCTTCACTCCCCGCCAACGGCGCCAGAAAAGAGTCTTGATGACCCACAAGTATAGGTCATCTATCATAGTCCTTTCGATAAGTAAGATTGTCGAACCCAACGAGGAAAAGAAGGAAATGATAAGCGGTTTCCAGCAAGGTATTCTCTGCAAGTACTGAAATAAGTGGTAACAAATAGTTTTGTGATAGGATAATTTGTAACGAGCAACAAGTAACAAAAGTAAATAAAGTGCAGCAAGGTGGCCCAATCCTTTTTGTAGCAAAGGACAAGCCTGGACAAACTCTTATATAGAGAAAAGCGCTCCCGAGGACACATGGGAATATCGTCAAGCTAGTTTTCATCACGTTCATATGATTCGTGTTCGGTACTTTGATAATTTGGTATGTGCGTGGACCGGTGCTTGGGTACTGCCCTTACTTGGACAAGCATCCCACTTATGATTAACCTCTATTGCAAGCATCCACAACTACAACAAAAGTATTAAGGTAAACCTAACCATAGCATGAAACATATGGATCCAAATCAGCCCCTTACGAAGCAACGCATAAACTAGGGTTTAAGCTTCTGTCACTCTAGCAACCCATCATCTACTTATTACTTCCCAATGCCTTCCTCTAGGCCCAAATAATGGTGAAGTGTCATGTAGTCGATGTTCACATAACACCACTAGAGGAGAGACAACATACATCTCATCAAAATTTCGAACGAATACCAAATTCACATGACTACTAATAGCAAGACTTCTCCCATGTCCTCAGGAACAAACGTAATTACTCACAAAGCATATTCATGTTCATAATCAGAGGTGTATTAATATGCATATAGGATCTGAACATATGATCTTCCACCAAATAAACCAACTAGCATCAACTACAAGGAGTAATTAACACTACTAGCAACCTACTAGTACCAATCCCGGAATTGGAGACAAGAATTGGATACAAGAGATGAAATAGGATTTTGAGAGGAGATGGTGCTGATGAAGATGTTGATGGAGATTGCCCTCTCCCGATGAGAGGAGCGTTGGTGATGACGATGGCAATGATTCCCCCTCCCGGAGGGAAGTTTCCCCGGCAGAACAACTCTGTCGGAGCCCTAGATTAGTTCCGCCAAGGTTCCACCTCGTGACGGCGGAGTTTCGTCCGAGAAGATGGCTTCTTATTTTTTCCATCAAAAGACTTCATATAGCAGAAGATGGCCACCAAAGGGCCCACGAGGTAGGGGCGCGCCCAAGGGGGTAGGGCGCGCCCCCACCCTCGTGGGCAGGGTGTGGCCCCCCTGATGAACTTCTTGCCCTTAATATTTATTATATATTCTGAAAACGTCTTCCGTGAAGTTTCAGGACTTTTGGAACTGTGCAGAATAGGTCTCTAATATTTGCTCCTTTTCCAGCCCAGAATCCCAGCTGCCGGCATTCTCCCTCTTTTTGTAAACCTTGTAAAATAAGAGAGAATAGGCATAAGTATTGTGACATAATGCAATAAATATTGATATAAAAGCATGATGCAAAATGGATGTATCAATCACCAACATAGCATAGAATGTGACGTTCTTGATGCTCTTCAGCCACACCATAATCTTGTAGCATTTGTGACTAAAAATCATGGTGGTACAACTGGTCCTAGCTGGTTGTGTGGTGACATTAGCATTCGGAAACACAATACTAAGATTGAACCCAAAGCTAAGCACTTCTCCCATTGCAAGAAAGATCAATCTAGTAGGCCAAACCAAACATATAATTCGAAATTACTTGCAAAGATAACCAATCATACATAAAGGAATTCAGAGAATATTCAAATATTGTTCGTAGATAAACTTGATCATAAACCCACAATTCATCGATCTCAACGAATACACCGCAAAAGAAGATTACATCGAATAGATCTCCACAAGAATCGTGGAGAACTTTGTATCGAGATCCAAAAAGAGAGAAGAAGCCATCTAGCTAATAACTATGGACCCGAAGGTCTGAGGTAAACTACTCACACATCATCGGAGAGGCTATGGTGTTGGTGTAGAAGCCCTCCATGATCGATGCCCCCTCCGGCGGAGCTCCGGAAAAGGCCCTAAGATGGGATCTCACGGGTACAGAAGGTTGCGGCGGTGGAATTAGGTTTTTGGCTCTGTATCTGGTAGTTTGGGGGTACGTAGGTATATATAGGAGGAAGAAGTACGTCGGTGGAGCAATGTGGGCCCCACGAGGGTGGAGGGCACGCCGGGGGGTAGGTGCGCCCCCTCCCTTGTGCCTTCCTGCTTGATGTCTTGACGTAGGGTCCAAGTCCTCTGGATCACGTTCATTCCGAAAATCACGTTCCTGAAGGTTTCATTCCGTTTGGACTCCGTTTGATATTCTTTTTCCGCGAAACTTTGAAATAGGCAAAAAGATAGCAATTCTGGGTTGGGCCTCCGGTTAATAGGTTAGTCCCAAAAATAATATAAAAGTGTATAATAAAGCCTATTAATCATCCAAAACAGAATATAATATAGCATGAAGCAATCAAAAAATGTAGATACGTTGGAGACGTATCAAGGCCATAATGGCTTGTGGCTGCACACGAAAGTTTCTAGCATGAATAATCTTATGATCCCTTTGAGCTTGGTTGGCATTCCATAGGGTGATCACACGGGTACTCCGGGATTTCCTTGGGCAAGCACTGGGTTCTCCAGGTGCCCGGGCAAACCACTGGGTACTCCAGGGTGCCCCAACCAATCCACTTAGATGTGTATTAAAGTAGCCACCTTAAGTTAAACCTTAATTAACAATCTCACATCTGTCATGGATACACTCAAACCCAATCCACGTCTACGAGCATAGCATAGCAGTATAAGCATAACGTAGTAACACCTGGGGGTTTGAATATAAGACAGTAGGTTCCTACCTCATCAACTACTTTTCAAATACCCACATGTTATCACATCCTACTCATGCAATGTTTGAGGATGAGACTAATGCATAAAAACTGGGTATGAAAAATATGGTCAAAGTGTGAACTTGCCTTGTACTGTTGATGAAGATGATTCACACTCATATCTACTAATAGTTCTACTCGTCACACTCCGTTTCAATCTATCGTGAGCAAGCAATAGCAATCACACATAAGCAATCATGCAAAAGAATCGAAGAAAAGATCTCGAAAAACTCCAAAAACTAGCAATTAACTCTTGCAACAGAAAACAATTTTTAACAGTACCAAAATTGGGTGGATTTGGTCTTATCAGAAAGTTTAGGTCAAGAGCTTCGATTTGCAAAAAGAATCAACTAAATCGGAGTTACGAAACTCAAGTTATGATCAAAAGAAGTTTGAATATGAATCTGAACAAATTTGAAAATTTGAAAATTTCAAGAAGTTGATGTGACAGCTTCACTGGATAGGTGAAAACAAGACAAAACTATAGACGCTGGTTTAATCTAATTTGGATGAACAAGTAAAAAGTTATGACTATTTGAAAAATCAGGATCAAGCTGTTTTACGGAAGAAAAATAGGTACGGCTAAAAAAATCTAGGTCTAATGTATAAATGCATAGACTAATTGATAATCTAATTATTCTACCATACTAGTTTAGAAATAATAAACTACGGAAGTATAAAAAGAAAAAAAACAAAGAAATATACGTTTATAAGGAGAGAAAAACCGACTTCAGAGAGAGGAGACAACTTCCACAAGTCCCGCCGGAGAGGGGAAAATATTTTTTTAATAAATTTAGTCAAACTAAAATATTGATTTAACTCGAATCGGATGATTTTTGAAGGCTGCATGGGTCTATATTTATAGGTGGAAAATAGGTTTAGTGATCAAAGCCTAGGCAATGTGGAACTAAATATATACGTACCTAGATGAAATTTGAAAAAAATCATGGGCTAAAATTTAGGCCCAGCCCCGCGCGCTATAGTTTTTTTTAAACAAAATTCGGTCAAATAGAAAGAAAGACTGGCTGGGCCTGGCCCATGTACAAGAGAAAAAAAATGATGGAGCGCCCGATGCCACTATGATGCGCACGTGGGCAACAGTTACTTCTAGGCGCACGCACAGTTTTTTTAACAGAAACAGAAAAGGAAAAACGGAATAAAGAAAATAAAATTAAAACTATATACAGGCATATTATATAATAAAATTTTCATAAAAAGAGTTTCTACAACATGAACATTTTTCTAACATCAAAAAATATCCGCAAGAATTGAAATAAAGCAAAGAGTGCTACTGGTGCAATGAAAGCCAGTAAAAATCATCTTAAAAATACCAAAATGATTTTAAATTTATTTTTCTCCAATTTTTTATTGTAGGTAATCATTTTACCCTATTTTGCATATATTTTATTTTTGGAGAAAAAAATAATTTTAATAAAAACCAAATAACCCCAAATTGAAAATAATTCCAATGGGATTTTGAATTTAATTCCTTTAAAACTTCCAACTCATATTTCATATATTCTGAAGAAGTCATTTTATCTTCTCTCATGAAAATCATTGAGTTGCTTAAAGTTTCTGAATTTGAAATATTTCCAAATGAAATTCAAATCTTTTCAACAACCCTTTTTTATTTATTTAAATGGAAGAAGTCATGTCATCTTCTCTCTAGGGTTTTGTGATGAAAAGGATTTGATTTCACGGAGATCATAAATGAAAAATGAAAGTTTGGGAAAGTCCTTTTATTCCTTCTCATTTAACTTTCAAAAGGTTTCAAATTTCACTCGATTTCACACAAGCAATCATACAATCAATCGAAACTATCTATTTAATATAACATTCCAAAATTTAGAATTTTGGGATGTTACATTTATAGAGCGAACAAGAGAGGTCTAAGGATCTAGAGCAGCGCCTGGTTGCCTAGATCATAACTGAATGGAGGAAGAGACGCATGTATGTAGCCGATCGTTGCTGAAGCTATCGGGAATCGAGCAAGGACACTTGTGCTGCTTTGCGGCTGTCGGCGCCCTGTGGATAAGCATATGTCGCACACAGAATGGATTCAAGAGTGAGAGTTATACATGTTCGCTAACCGTGGAAAGATACATATATGACACAAAATACCTCTCGGTGTCTTTCAGCTAACTTGCACAATTCAACTCTCTATCTCTAGCTAGTGACGCTCACAAATGTGTGTGTGTGTCTATATATATTGTGATCCACAAACAACAGGGACAAAGTATTGCTACACATGGATATGAGTTGATCTCTACAGAAGTACGTAAGTGAGTTGCTCGAGTACTCCACTGGACCACTAAGATAACAAATATATGATATACAACTCAAATATAATGCGATGTGAGGCCAAATCCAAAAATTCAAGATGCTTCGATATGCATTTTCAGCTGGTGTTAAGCTTGGCCTCGTTCTCCCAGCTGGATCGGTGATAGCATTTCTTCTTGTGGAGTCATTACACTGATGATGTTCTTAGTCTAGATCAAGTAGTAGTAGTAGTAGTAGTAGTGGTGGTGGTGGTAGTAGTTATATTTATTATTGTTTTCATCCTTCAAACTACCATGTAACTAGGTCAGATTAATGAGATCGATGTTATTCTTGGTAATCCAACAATTTTTCACCCTCCCCTCAGAACTAAATGTCTTTGATTTATAGGGAAGGAATGTAGCCAAGTTCCCAGTATATCAACCATCCCTTCAGGGGGTCTAGGTCGTCAAAATCACATATGACAACTTGGCAAACTAATCTGGCAAGACTACATTTGACGAAAAGACAATCCACATTCTCTTTATCCCACAAAAGTGTTATTTATCATTAACAATGTAGCCCCTTTTGACCAGGTTATCGTTTGTTAGAATGCTATTTCTAAGCATTAACCATAACTACACCTTGATTTTCTGAGGTATTTCATCTTCCAAATATCTCTATAGCCTACCAAGGAAGTGGATTTAAGGAAGAGGTATAAATCCCTAACCAGAAACTTATTCTTTCTATTAAGATTTCACTTCACTCTATCTGTCACACACCACGACATTATCCACCAAGCTCTTCATTTTCCCCCATTGCTCGGCATACACTCCACGGAGGGTTGTCCTGAGGTTGATACACTACCATCCAGCCTTCTTGACATGCTTAACAGTTACCATATTGGTAAAAGAGATGTTATAAATTTTGGGAACCTATTCAACAAGGGGTTTATCCCCTAATCGCACATATTCCCTTAGTGGAGTTTTGGCCCCATGTCCAATCACTCTATTGGTGGGGCTAATGAAGGTTTCTCTGACTTTTATCACCCCTTGCAAAAAAAATGGAGCTAGTATCCCCATCAACATGTCCAGTGAGGGTTTGATCATGCAAGTATATCCTAGTAAGTAACTCCTATACCATATATACCATCAGAGTATTCAACCTCCAAAGCCACTTAGTCAATAAGAATTTATTCATAACCTCCAAACCAAAATTCCCAAACCACCACAGCTCTTAGGCATGGAAAAAAACTGGCCAATTCACTAGATGATGTTTTTTCTTGTCCTGACACTGCTAGAATTCATTTTATTAAGCACCCCCCCTTTTCAAACATCCAAAAAGGACAACATATATAGTGGAATACACATAACAATTAAGCAAAGTGATCCTATCTCCAATGGACAATAAATTACCAATCCATCTAGCCTTCCGTTTCACATTTTTTTCCTCTGCAGGAACCCAATGTGAATTAGTCATTCTTTTAGCATCCACAGGGAGCCCCAAATATTTTAGATGTAAAATTCCAGCCCCACAAGTGAAGATCTCCTCATATTCTTACATTTTCTCGGAGGACTCTCGTCTATAACACAAACTCTAGACCGTGGGCATGCACAATTGTTTTTTTGATTTATTGTATCACTCTATTTTGGCAACTCCTATGTGCCGCATTTTGCGGCAAATAGCCAACATGACGAACAGGAGGTGTGCGACTGGGCCGGCCCACTAAGAGGACCCCGAGGCATGTCTACAGCGGTAGAATTACAAGAGCAAAATGACGGCGCAAGGAATCGACCCAGTGACGTCACTTTCCCCCACAAGGGCTGCTAGCCACCGGAGCAAATGACTACATGTGGACAATACTGCATCATGATTGTATTTGAGAACTTTCTATTGCAGGATATTCCCCTTGCATGTTATTTTCTGTACGTGTATTGTAGCATATAGATTTGAATATGTGAAAAAATTTGGAAAAGCTGGAACATGTTTTGAAATTGCTGAATATTTTTGGAAGTTGTGATAAAAATTCAAAACCCGACATGTTCCTAAATTACAAATAAATTTTCAAAACCAAACTTTTTTTGAAATTACGAACAATTTTTATGAAACACATTTTTTTCAAAAACTCAAAAAACGTGAAATTTTTTTGAATATGTGTTTTTTCCAAAAATCTGGAGCATTTTTTGAAATTACAGAACATTCTTCGAATTTATGACCAAATTTTAGAAACGGGAACATTTTTTCAAACAACTCGAACATATTTGTGTCTGCGAACAAATTTTTAGTAACATACTCTTTTTCAAATTTTTCAAAACATTTTGAAAGTGAGAGAATTTTTTGGAATTCCCCATCATTTTGTGAATATTTGAATAGAAAGATAAAATGTGATTTTTATTGGAAATTCTGAAAAATTTCTGGAAAGTTGTGAGAAAATTGAACCAAAACGTTTTCTGAAAATCCCAAAATATATATTCAAAGTGAGTGTTTTTTGAATTTATGAGCAAAATTTGGACTGATGAACATTTTTTAAAATTTTATAACAGATTTAAAAAATGAAAAACGACTGAAGAAAGAAAGAATAAACTTGAAAAAGGAAAAAGAAACAAAAAAAACAGGAAAAGGGACAGAAGAAGAAAGAAAGAAAGAAGAAAAAGAAACACAAAAATGAAATAAAAAAACCAAAAAACCAGAAAGAAAAGGGAAAACCGGCAAAAGGAAAAACTGGGTCAGCGACCCTTTTAGAAGGTTCGTAAAACTGGATGATGTTGTAGGCGAACTGTATACACAAAATGGGCCGGCCCATTGCATCGCTCGGCCTCTTCGCCTGTGCGAAGCCCCGGCAGTTTGACGCAACGCTCGTCAAATAGGGTTTTCCCTGTATTTTGTCCGTTTTCAAATTCATTACTGAAACCATAACAGGGTTTTTGGCCAACGTTTGGTCTTTATCTATTTTGGATCGCAACAATACCTGTGGCGGCCTTTATGTTGAAGGCATATGTGTGTGAGGCCCATAAGGCATGCACCATTCGAAATTAACCCACACAAACAATAAAACTTACCCAAAAGCCCACACAAGGCTAAAATCCACAAAATTCTGGATCAATCAAAAGACACTTGCAAGGCCACCACATCCGAATAAAAGTTCGTTGAATTACAGTCCATTTCAATGCGTTGGTTGATTTGGTCTTGCATCCCAATCCAATTCAGACATCCAACGAAACGTTAGGCTTTGCTTGGATTGAGTGTAATTTTTAAGCTAAATACTGGGAAGCGCAAAAAAAGAAATTACACTCAATCCAATCAAGACCTTAAAAATTGAAAAGGGCCCTTTTTGCTTAATTCAGGGGAGAAGGGAGGAAAACGATAGAGTATACGCAAACTCTTGTTTATCTGGGAAACCTTTTTTTTCGGGTATTTATCAGGGAAACTAACTATGATTTTTTTTTTGAGAATACTAACTATGAAGTTGGAACCCATATGCTTGGTTCTCTATCGATGTGACATTTGATCCATCCAGACTAGCAACCACCAACCGTGAATGTCCTATCAAGCCAAAGTGATGTGTATTGCCGCACTAACCAACTCCATCATTGCATGTGCCACTGCATCACCTACCATCTGTACTCCACTCAAAGAATGATGCTGCTTTTATCTAAACACCTATCATAAAAAGAGAACGATGCTGCTTTGATAAACGAAATACATCAACTTAATTATCCATGCCGAGAAGATGCCAACTGCGATGTGTAAACCTATGTAATCCACACGTCAGTGCGAGTGTGCGACGCAATATTCTTAGTGAAAAAGTATTAGTACAACTTAATATATGGTTTGGAACTTCGGATCATATATGATTATCACTAAGGCTTCATATATTCTTAGTGAAAAATAACCAATCCACAAAGACGGGTCCACAAAGGAACAAAAAGCAAAGAGTAGATAAGGTTTTGGACTTAATCATCACATCAGACAGTAAGATTAGCGAATAACCACTCCCGCGCGCACATGCATAAGCATCTGCTGCAATATTCATGAGCCCGTGAGCGTACGTACGTGTCCTAGCCTTGCCGGCCGCACCTGTGCCCACACAAAGTCACAAACAGTGCAGTAGCCGGTAGCGCCGGGGCACGCGATCCCAATCAGCGATGGCGGGTGGGCCGCCGGCCGCCGGAGCTGGTGAGGATGACACATGCCCCCCGTCAGAAAGCCACCAAAGTTGGCGCATACACGATCTACCGAGTAGTTGTTTGGTAGCACCTACAGTACAAAGCACCTCAACCAAAAGGAAACGCTCGCCATGTGACCTCACCTCACCTCACCGGCCATGCATGGATGTACCTTACGCAATGGATGTCAGTGAGAGTCGGTGAACTTTCTTGGAAACCTTGATGAAGAAGCTGCTCATGGTGGTGAGTGGCGACAGCATAATACTCTTACTGGTCCTAGACAAGACAGGCGACCAATCTGGCTAACTAGCTAGGTGGCTACTAGTGAGAAATTTCCTGTGCGTACACATGTGCATGCGAATCTTGTCTCTTTGATCTTCATTCTTGCCATGGTACCTCTGTCGAGAAATCTTGATCAGGAAATCATTCTCTGTACGTAGTGTTCAATAGCGGCATCGTTAGATGCAAAATAAAAAATTAATAAAAACAGCGGCATCGTTCGGCACTAAAATTAATTGAACAGAAATTTAACCAAGGATGCATCAACAAATTCTATTTATGCTAATTAATCAGGTCTAACTATTGTTGGCTAGAAGTACGTAGAAGAAACAGTTTCTCCAAGAACCTGAAAGTTGAAAGCTGGAAGTTATATATCTTTGTAAGATACACTTTTGGGACATGCTCCTCATGGAGGCATGTGCTTTAGTTCCCAACCACTTTAACCAAATCATTGTCCTTACTACAAGGAAAGCTAGTGACCTGCGATATTTAATCTTATCACATCAGTAACTAACAACCAATGCCACCTCGTAAAGTCGCAACTACTGGGCTGGAAAAAGTGCCGACGGCACCTAAAATTTCTAATTGTTTTCGTATTATTACGACATGATGCGCTTAAATTAGCTAGACTCCATTTGAAAACTAGTACGAGTATGTGAGATATTTTAATTTTTGAATTCCTGAAAATTGACTTTTCTTTTAAATCCTTATCATAACTCACTTCTTGTTTACTACTTTAACTTTACTAAGCCAACTCGGTGTACCAAAATAAAAAATAAAGAAGTACTTTGCATGTGCCTAATCTACCTGGGAGAGGGTCAATGAATTTTCATATCTATGTTAGAACTTAATGCCAGTTTTTGAACTTTAGTTAGTAATAGTGGATTCTTGGAAATTTTTGCGGCTACTAGATAATGTATTTTATCCATAAATTAATCATCGTATTTAAGCCATTTGGATGTACTAAACATGATTTTGCAATTTGAACATAAAATTTACAAGACACAACACATACAACAAAATTAGGCTAATGCTATAAACTTATGTGTCAACAGAAATACCAGCATTCATTTGTATAAGACATGAGAAGATACGGGGGATGCACCCATCTACAAGACTGACATAATCTTCTATCTCATGGTGTACGAGATTATGGAAACTAGAAGCAGGTTTGACATACTATGTAGAAGGGAAAATCGCCTCTCTTCTTAATGGTCCTGATGGGCCAGTTTATTCCACTAAAGACATGCTTGAAATTGCTACTATCTTCTGTAAGTACCTTTTGGGGTTTGAACTTAAACCTAACATACACCTGGGCGAAACTTTCTGGTCAAATGAGGAGTTGGTCTCTAAAAGTGAAAAAAAGTCTTCTAGCAAAATCCCTCTCCGAGGAAGAAATTAAGGAAGCTATCATGAGTTCCTATGCTAGTGGGCCTTCATGGTCCACATGGTTTGTTCTTTTTATTCTACCAACATTTCTGAGAACTGATTAAAAATTATGTTATGGCTTTAGTCAGAGATTTTGATATGTGCTCTTTGGAAATGCATAGGCTTAACTATGCTATTATTACTCGGATTCCTAATGAACCAAATGCTAGGGATATGAGGAAGTTCAAATCTATAAGTTTGATTAACTGTTCGGTTAAAATTTTCAGTAAGGCCATGACTAATAGAATTTCTCCTAATGGTCAAAGATTATTGTCTCCATGTCAATCTACATGTGTGTGTGGGAGGTTCATTCTTGGGATTGTTGTTACATCTCATGAAACTATCCATGAGGTGTACAATGCTGGTAAGCCTGGGGTTATCGTCAAACTAGACTATGGAAAAGCGTATGACCGGGTTAACTTGGATTTCCTAGTGGAGATGGTAACCTCTAGGGGGTTTGGAAAAGATGTAGATTGGGTGGATTCTTTCTATTCTACAACAAAGCTCCTTTTATGTTTGGATAAATGATGTTAATGTTTCCTACTTTGTTGGTGGCAAAGGCTTAAAGCAAGGAGATCCTCTGTCCCTCATGCTTTTCAATTTACTAACTGATGTTTTCTCTCGTATGCTGGCCAAAGCTTTCAAGAAAATATTATTTCTGGGATTATTCCTCATATAATACCTAGTAGCATAGTTAGTTTGCAATGTGCTAATGATATGATACTATTTCTTGACCAAAACCAGTTATGCTAGAAATATAAATTGTTATTGTCCTGTTTTGACCAGTTATCTGGTGTGAAGATTTACTAAAAAAAACGTGACTTACTGGCAATTAATCTTCATATTGAGCTTCTAATCTTTTATCTCAAAAAATGTGTTGCAAGATTGGCACCTTTCCTCTCAAGTATATGGGTGTTCTCTTGCACTATCTTAAACTTCAGAGAGGGGACATTAAAACTATTATAGATAAGAAAATCAAGAGAACTTGTGGGTGGAGGGGAAGAATTCTTAGTTATGAAGCCAAATTCTATGTATCTGATGTCCATTGTTAAATTGCTAAGTGGGCGATTAACACAGTCACTTCACAAATGGTTCAATTTTTCTGGGGAATATTGGAGATACCCAAAAATATCACCAGGCAAATTGGGGCTTGTGTCCCAGAAAAAGGGCTTGGGGGTTTAGGTGTTCCCAATTTAGGAGATTTTAACATGGTTCTTTTACCTTCCTGGGCGAAGAGATTCTTTATGAGAGGAGACAAACATTGAATTTCACTATTGAACTACAAGTGCAAAACGTGTAAGCATGTATTTGGCCTAAAACAAACATTGGATCCCCTTTTTGGATGGGTGTGACTTAGGCTCTGGCTAGGGTTCATCCTTTTTATAAATGGTATATTGGGAATGGCAACTGCATTAGCTTTTGCCATGATATTTGGGTAGGTGAACAACTTTAAAGACATATTTTTTAGGTGTATTTGATATCTGCTAACAACAAAATTGTCATGTTGCCCAAGTTTGGTAAAGATGTACTCTTAAGTTGACCTTTAGGAGGTGTGTGGATGTTGGTTTCCGAGTTAAGTGGCATAATCTTTTGGTTGTCTTGTTGACCTATATTCCTAATGCTAATGTTTATTAACCTTTGTGGATCCTTGAACCTCCTGGGTGTCTTTTGTTCATTCCTTTTATAACATGATTAATTGGGAAGGGGGTTGTACACCTACTTGGGAGAATTTTGGTAAATTATTGTTCTCCACAAATATTTGATTTTTGTGTGATTGGCTTTCCACAATAAAATTTTAAGAAGAGATAACTCGAATAAAAGATAACATGTAGAAGATTTGACTTGTCTTTTTTGTGGCGAGGCCGAGTCTGCTCACCACCTACTCTTTGATTGTCTTTTCATGAAAGAGATCTGGAGGGATGTTGCAAAGTTCTTTAACTTAAAAATTCCTTGTAACATATCTTTTCTATCTATTTTGTGGTGTGCTAAAAATAAAATTTTGTGGTTGGTATATCATGTGTAATTGTAGTGTCGGGCTTATTGACAATGTGGAATTAATGAACCTTGTTTTTAGGCTGCAGTGTGGACAAATACGCAAATTCTTCTTGGAAGAGTAAGTGTGACACTTCATCAATAGAGGATTCTATGTGTGGTTACTCAATCAATCTTATTGAGAAAGTGTATGTTGCTCCTGGATCAGCAAAGAGGGGAGCTTCTGAAGATCGCTTGGAGATGATGATATTGGCAGGCTAAAGGAGGAGTCACAAGCGAAGCTTCATCTTGGGATCATTCAATCTAAAACGTTGACGACCTGTAATAGTTAGCCTAGTCGATTAATTTCCTTTCCTTCATTGTGTTTGAGATATTTCATATTGTCCCCCAACCTTTGTGGCTCAATGCAAGAGTTTAATTTTTTTTAGGTCAGCTTCTTTGGCTCAACCCGAGCAATGTGAACAGTTATGTGGCTTGTTTCTACTTGTTTTTAATAAAATGGGGTGGGGCCCCTTTTCTCAAAAAATACTATGCTAGGGACTCCTGAGTCAAACAGACTAAGGAGATTTACTTTCCTTAGTCATTTAGGATTTGATGGCTGGTCTGTTTCAATCCCGGGGGCCAATACAAGTCACACATAAAAGGACCCAAAGGCTTAAGAAGAAGATCCATCTTATTAATTTAGGGGAGCAGAAGACCTATCTTTTCCACGTCATATATAAGACACAACCACTAGTAGAGAATCGGGCATTATGGGCGGTTTGGTACATCGAGCGGTGGCGGTTTCCCATTCTGCCTCAAAGCCTGCGTAGCTAATACTCGATCCAGCATCAACATTTTGGGAATCACCTCCAGTACCTCAAATAGCACAGGCAATTTCAAATATATAACCGCTAGCAATGCCTTGTGTTTTACAGGCGGTTTGGTACCAATAACCGCTGCCAATTATGTACGTAAATGATCTAATATTTTATTACTAGGTATGTACCCATGCCAATGAGATGAAACACTATAATACATAAGTACAAAGAAAATATACCATTCATTTTAGTATCCCTAGATAAGTCTATTAGAAGTTTAGATGAATCAAAGATACTGAAATATTACAAAAGTTTTACATGTCCAAAGCATCCTATGTTCTTATATATGTGTTGTCCTGAGAGGGGCCCCGAGTGCACCGACCACAACTCGTCAGTCATGGTTCGTGGCCGGCCTCGAGCTCTACCGAACGCGCCTTTTGATTTCATTAGTTGGTTCTATTTATATCTCTAAAGCACACATCTAGCCATCTGTTCTTCTTGTGCAATGCAACTAAAATCAAGCTACGTGTACAACAAATAAGCGGGGTATTGATAATGCAATGTGAGCTAAATCCATGTAGCAGTTAACACTACTGCTTTGTAGAGAAGATAAAACAAAGAAGTCCTAAAAATTTGCATTATAACAGAGTAGTGCAAACCAGTTTGCAGTTTATAGAGATGATAAAACAAAGAAAATGCAACAATTTTGATTCTAACAAATAAGTGGAACCAGTTAGAATTTTACAGAGAAGATAAAATGGAAGTTGCAGCAGCTTGCATTTCATAGAGAAGATAAACACAGTGAAGTTCGAGCAATTTTGATTGTAACAAATAAGTGGAACCAGTTAGCATTTTATAGAGAAGATAAAACTGAGAAGTTGTAGCAGTTTTCATGTTAAAAGAGAAGTTGAAGCAGTTCGAAATTTTCGTTAAATCCCCAGCACTAATGACCTCGTAGGCCATGCCTGCCAATCCCCATACAACCGACCGACTATAAATGGAAGTTGTTGCTACCTTGTACCCTAACCGTAGTTGTTGGAGCACAAACAAAGTCTCTCTAGATCGGCCAGTGCACTCGTTGCCGCCGTAGCCATGGTCTGCCATCATCCTACCTCTATGCACACCAGACCCCCTCCCCACACCGAGCACACATCGCGATGGCGGTAGCTAGGGAGGTCGCAACTCATGACGCGGTCACCGCTGTGGCCCCTGACCCGAGCTCCTCTTCGGAGTCATCATCGGAGGTGGCAGTGGAGGAGGAGGACGGGGGATATGTAGGTGGAGGAGTAGGGGATGGAGGTCAAGGTGGAGGGTTACGGTGTTGGCGGAGCACGTCGTTCCCAAGAGCCAAATTGCTACAAAGCTGGCAGACATCGCCGTCATCACCGCCAACCATGCAGACCCCAGGCGATGGCACATGACCGTACCATTGCCGAATTTTTTGACGTCGAGCGCGAGGTCACCGCCACCCATGTCCTTTTAGTGAACGCAAGGAGCGAGATGGAGGAGATGATCCATAGCCTTAGCGACACCGAGGACGGCGACAACCACCGAAAGCGGGCATTCCTGCTGGCACCCACGACCATGAGGCCTCTTGCTCTGACACCATCGACATATTTTCTGACAACGAGTAGTACTGTGGTTTCACAAGTTAAACTTGTACAAATTCCGGTAGTTGTAGTACCAATGAAGCAGTGGATGTAGCACTACAGAATGATATCTACTTATTGTACTGTTAAGCACTGCAAACTGTCTAGGTTGAAATTTCTTTGTAGGGGATTAGGGGAACTTTGGAGGATATGTGGAGGTTCTCAGTACTAGCCTTACTCGTTTATATGATAACGGTGGAGGTCATGGCAATGGGAAGTCAGAGCATGGTGGAGAGCACGTGCAGCACGCCAACTGCTCGAGGGTTGGCATCGCAAATCTAAGATCTAGGCGTGATCAAGAGTGGGATGAACGAGGGAAATAGATATGAGTGAGGTGATCGGCTATGCAGTTGGTTATAGCTACAAAGTCACCTCTAATACTTCAGAACTAGAGGTGGTTAGGTATTCAACACCACCTCCGTGGATTATTACGAACGGTTTCATTTCCAACAACCTCCATGGTAAATACAACTGCCTTAGGTGGAATATTAGAGGCCGCTTTGTCCTGCTTGGTCACAACCGCTTCAGGGGGCCACTGTTAATTCTTGTTTTTCTACTAGTGAACATCAACGGAATGTTCGACATAAAAAACTATGCAATATCGATTCATAAGATCTGTGTTTAGGGTTTAGCTCTATTGTCACCATACAACCATGGAATCCTTACTCGGGGTAATAAGAGGTCGACAAAGGCAGGGAGTGAGGCTATTACCAATCTCGGGGGCCTGAACCTTGTCAAATCATGTGTCTTCACCTTCGCTATGAGATTCCTCGAAGGGATCCTTTCGTAGTCCCACCACCGCGTATTTTACTGTGTATACCCCCTTGTACAGGGTTTACAAATTTGTGCATCAAAATCACATAATTTTGAAGAAGTGTAGTCACAATAAATGATTAAAATGCATAAAAGAAGTTGGCAAAGAATTTTGGCAGCCACAAATACTTTGTCAATGAACTAAATTATCAAGAAATACAAAAGAAAGTACAATTTTTTTAATTTAGGTCCAAAACCTTTACTTAAGAGAAGCTAAACATATACTCCCTCCATTCCGAATTACTTGTCGTGGATATGGATGTATCTAGATGTATTCTAGTTCTAAATACATCCATTTCTGCGACGAGTAATTTGGAACGGAGGGAGTATATCTTAGAAAACATGCAAACAAAGTAAAATAGTGATTACATGCAGTAAGTCTTTTAAAATCGAAAAAATGATTAATATTCAACCTGTAACATAATAAGAGCCGGGAAGGGACGTGAAAAGCTAAGATCGGTCCAATACCAATCAACCAAAATACTTAAAAACAATTAGTGCAATAACGTATGTAATCAAACTGCGTCAGCAGTTAGAGATGCCTTATATGTAAGTCTTCATCCCAGAATCAAATTCAGTCTCTCCTAAACAATTTAGATGAGTTATCCTCAACATGCAGTCTCTTCTTGATGCATTAGGGTTGAATTTGCAAAGCAATACAATTTTCTATATCTAAATAGCTAGCCCCCACCAACTATTTCTCTCAACTTGCAAGTATGCCACATCATCGCACAACATGCATAAGAAAAGGCCCACCCCCTCTATCATATGTCTCTCAACATGCAAGACTACCACTTCATCATGCAACATGCATGAAAAAGAGACCCATTTCAACATGCAAACATATATAAGAATTTTCATTCGATTATGATTTAATAAACATTTTACAACTATAGTAATCAAACATAATAAAATATATGTATTTTCAATTTTAGCCTGTTATATTATTACTTCAAATATTCATGTTTAATCACATTGAAATTTGCAAAATATTCCCGCAACAATCTGCGGGGTATCATCATTATAAGTAGAAGTAGAAGACCAAATAAGGACAAACTAATTTATAGAATCCTGAAATCCTGAAATTCCCCTTTTTCCAGTTAGAGATGACAACAGAGTGTCCTCACTTGAACAACAATTAAATAAAAAATATTATACCTCAAGTATTTACTTGAATTAATATGCTCTCTGTTCTAAAATATAGTGCATATAATTTCTTGAAGTCCAACTTAGTAAAATTTGACAAAGTTTATTGTAAAAATATGAACATCAACAATACCAATTGAATACAATATAAAAATATGTTTGATGTAGAGTATATAGTAATGTTTATTTGGCTCCATTTCTATCTGGATTTTTTTTATTTCCTAAAGAGTTTTGGTCTAGCAGGTTTTTTCTCGGAACAAGACAAAAAATAAAAGAAAGAATAAAATACTGTAGACGCAGACACCACATTCAGCCCATTCGAGGCCATCTACTGAAACAGAGCCGCACAAGACAAAGGATCCATCCGTCCGTCCGTCTCCATCCATCCGTTCGTCCATCCACCCTACACCAAAGTTTGGAAGTTTCTTGTCCTCGTCACCAAATCCCATCATCACAATCGATCTGAGCCTCCCTCCATTACCAATCTTTCAACGCTATTCCTTCAAGCATCGGTCATCATCGCCTATAAACCTCTCACGAACCAACAACCGACTATATAGGCCGGGCAACAAGCGGAACCCAGGAGGCAGCCATAATTTCTTGGTAGCTAAAGTTCCCAACCACTTTAACCAAATCATTGTCCTTTCCTCAAGGAAAGCTAGTGACCTGCGATCTTTAATCTTATCACATCAGTAACTAACAACCAACGCCACCTCGTAAAGTCCCAACTACGTACTGGGCTGAAAAAAGTGCCGACCGCACCTAAAATTTCTAGTCGTTTTCATATTATTACGACATCATGACCGAACCTTAGCGCTTAAATCTTAGCTCGACTCCATTTGAAAACTAGTAGGAGTATGTGAGATATTTTGACTTTTCCATTCCTGCAAGTTGATTTTTATTAAATCCTTATCATAATCCACTTCTTGTTTACTATTTTAACTTTACTAACCCAACTCGGTGTACCGAAATAAAAAAATGAAAATATACTTTGCATGTGCCTAATCTACATGAGAGAGGGTCAATGAATTTTCATATATATGTTAGAACTTAATGCCACTTTTTGAACTAGAGTTAGTAATAGTGGATTCTTGGACATTTTTGTGGCTACTGGATAATGTATTTTATACATAAATTAATCATCATGTTTAAGTCATTTGGATGTACTAAACATGGTTTTGTGATTTGAACTTAAAATTTACAAGAAACAACACATACAACAAAATTAGGCGAATGCTATAAGTTTATGTGTCAACAGCCGCATTCATTTGTATGAGACATGAGAAGATAAGGGGGATGCACCCATCTACAAGACCGACATAATCTTCTATCTCATGGTGTACGAGATTATAGAAACTAGAAGCAGGTTTGACATACTATGTAGAAGGGAAAATCGCCTCTCTTCTTAATGGTCCTGATGGGCCAGTTTATTCCACTAAAGACATGCTTGAAATTGCTACTATCTTCTGTAAGTACCTTTTGGGGCTTGAACTTAAACCTAACATACACCTGGGTGGAATTTTTTGGTCAGATGAGGAGTTGGTCTCTAAAAGTGAAAAAAATCTTCTGGAAAAATTCTTCTCTGAGCAGGAAATTAAGGAAGCTATCATGGGTTCCTATGCTAGTGTGCCTCCATGGTCAAAGATTATTTTCTCCATGTCAATCTACATTTGCGTGAGGGAGGTTCATTCTTGGGAGTTTTTTTACATCTCATGAAACTATAGTTGTACAATGCTGGTAAGCCTGGGGTTATCCTCAAACTAGACTATGAAAAAGTGTATGACCGGGTGAACTTGGATTTCCTAGTGGAGATGCTAACCTCTAGGGGGTTTGGAAAAGATGTAGATTGGGTGGATTCTTTATATTCTACAACAAAGCTCCTTTTATGTTTGGATAAATGATGTTAATGGTTCCTATTTTGTTGGTGGCAAAGGCTTAAAGCAAGGAGATCCTCTATCCCCCATGCTTTTCAATTTACTAGCTGATGTTTTCTGTCGTGTGATGGCCAAAAGATTTCAAAGAAAATATTATTTCTGGGATAATTCTCATATAATACCTAGTAGAATATTAAGTTTGCAATACGATGATGATATGATACCATTGCTTGACACGAACCGCAATTATGCTAGAAATATAAAAAAATATTATCATGTTTTGACCAGTTATCTAGTATGAAGATTTACTATGACAAATGTGACTTATTTACAATTAATCTTGATGCTGAGCTTCTAAGATTTTATCTCAAAAAAATGTTGCATGATTGGCTCCTTTCCTCTCAAGTATCTGCGTGTTCGCTTGCACTATCTTAAACTTCGGAGAGGGGACATTCAACCTATTATAGATAAGATAATCAAGAGAATTTATTGGTGGAGGGCAAACTTCTTAGTTATGAAGCCAAATTGGTTTTGCTGCAAACACTAGCATTCCTATGTATCCGATGCCGATTATTAAATTGCTAAGTGGGCGATTATTGCAGTCACTTCACAAATGGCTCAATTTTTCTGGGGAATCTTGGAGATACTCATTGATATCACCTAGAAAATTGGGGGCTTGTGTCCCAGAAAAAGGGCTTGGGAGTTTAGGTGTTCTGAATTTAGTAGATTTTAGCATGGCTCTTTTACCTTCCTGGGCCAGGGATTTTTTATGAGTGAAAACAAAAATTGTACTGCACTACTGAACTACAAGTGCAAAACGTGTAAGCATGTCTTTGGTCTAAAACAAACATTGGGTCCCCTTTTTGGATGGGTGTGACTTGGGCTCTGGCTACGGTTCAACCTTTTTATAAATGGTATATTGGGAATGGTAACTTCATTGGCTTTTTCCATGACATTGGGTAGGTGCTACAACTTTAATGACATACTTTTGGGATGTATTTGATATCTGCTAACAACAAAATTGTCATGTTGCGCAGTTTGGTAAAGATGTACTCTTAAGTTGTCCTTTAGGAGGTGTGTGGATGTTGGTTTCCTAGTTAGGTGGCATGATATGTTGGTTGTCTTGTTGACCTATATTCCTAATGCTAATGCTGATTAACCTTTGTGGATGCTTAACCTTCTAGGGTTTATTTTGTTCATTCATTTTATAACATGATTAATTGGGAAGGGGGTTGTACACCTATTTGGAAGAATTTTGGTAAATTATTGTTCTCCATAGTTATTTGATTTTGTGTGATTGGCCTTCTACAATAAAATCTTAACAAGAGATAACTTGAGTAAAAGATAACATGTAGATGGTTTGACTTGTCTTTTTTTGTGGCGAGGCCGAGTCTATTCACCACCTACTCTTTGATTGTCTTGTCACGAAAGAGATTTGGAGGGATGTTGCAAAGTTCTTTAACTTCAAAACTCCTTGTAACATATCTGATCTATCTATTTTGTGGTGTGCCAAAAATAAAAAAGTTTATGGTTGGTATATCATGTGTTGTTGTAATGTCGGGCTTATTGACATTGTGGAATTTGTGATCTTGTTTTCAGGGTGCGGTATGGAAAAATACCCAAATTCTTCTTGGAAGATTAAGTGTGATGCTTCATCAATAGAGCATTCTTTGTGTGGATAGTCAATCAATCTTATTGAGAAAGTATATGTTGCTCCTGGATCAGCAAAGAGGAGAGCTTATGAACATCGCTTGGAGACGATGATATGGGCAGGCTAAAGGAGTGACAAGTGAGGCTTCATCCTGAGAGCGTTCAATCTAAAACGTTGATGGCCTATAATAGTTAGCCTGACTGATTAATTTCCTTTCCTTCATTGCGTTTGAGATATTTCATATTGTCCCCCAACTTTTGTGGCTAGATGCGGGGGTTTAAGTTTTTTTAGGTGGGCTGCTTTGGCTCAGCCCGAGCGATGTGAACACTTATGTGGCTTGTTTCCCCTTGTTTTTAATAAAATGGGGTGGGGGCCCCTTTTCTTCAAAAAAAAATAGGAACTATGCCAGGGACTCCCGAGTCAAATAGACTAAGGAGATTTACTTTTCTTAGTCATTAAGGATTTGATGTCTGCGTCGGTTTCAATCCTGGAGGCCAATACAGGTCACATACAAAAGGACCCAAAGGCTTAAGAAGAAGATGCATCTTCTTGATTTAGGGGAGCAGAAGATCTATCTTTTCCACGTCATATACAAGCCACAACCAATAGTAGAGAATCGAGCATTACAAGCGGTTTTGGTATATCGAGCGGTGGTGGTTTCCCATTCTGCCTCAAAGCCTGTGTAGCTAATACTCGATCTGGCGCATTTTGGAAATCGCCTCCAGTACCTCAAATAGCACAGGAAGTTTCAAATATATAACCTCTTGTAATATGCCTTGTGTTTTACAGGCGGTTTGGTACCAATAACCGTTTCTAGTTATGTATGTAAATGATCTAATATTTTATTACTAGTTCTGTACCCATGCCAATGAGATGAAACACTATAATACATAAGTACAAAGAAAACTTATCATTCATTGTAGTATCCATAGTACAAGTCTATTAATTACAACTTCAGATGAATCAAAAATACTGAAATATTACAAAAGTTTTACAAGTCCAAAGTCATCCTAGTGAAGGGACGTGAAAAGCTGAGATCGGTCCAATACTAGTCAACCAAAATACTTGAAAGCAATTAGTGAAATAGCGTATGTAATCAAACTTTATCAACAGTTAGAGATGCCTTATATTTATTTCTCCATTCCGGAATCAAAATTAGTTCCTCCTAAACAATTTAGTTGAGTTATCCTCAACATGCAGTCTCTTCTAGATGCATTAGGGTTGAATTTGCAAAGCAATACAAATCTTCTATATCTAAATAGCTAGCCCCCACTAATTATTTCTCTCAACATGCAAGCATGCCACATCAACGCACAACATGCATACGAAAAGGCCCACCCCGTCTACCATATGCCTCTCAACATGCAAGCATGCCACCTCATCATGCAACATGCATGAAAAAGAGACCCATTTCCACATGCAAACATATATAAGAATTTTCATTCGAATATGATTTAATAAAGATTTTACAATTATATGTATTACAGTTTTAGCCTGTTATATTATTACTTCAAATATTCATGTTTAATCACATTGAAATTTGCAAAATATTCCCGCAACAATGTGCGGGGTATCATCTATTATCAATAAAAGTGGAAGACCAAATAAGGACAAACTAATTTATAGAATCCAGAAATTCAGAGAAATCCAGAAATTCCCCTTTTTCCAGTTAGAGATGACAACCGAGTATCCTGACTTGAACAACAATTAGATAGAAAATATTATCCTGAAGTATTAACTTAAATCAATATTCTCTCTGTTCTAAAATATAGTGCATATAATATTTTTTTGAAGTGTAAAATTTGACAAAGTTTATTGCAAAATATAAACATCAATAATGCTAATTAAATACAGCATAAAAATACGGTGCGCTTTATTATCTAATAATATTTATTTGGCTCCATTTGTATCTAGATTTTTTGATTTCCTAATGGATTTTTAGTTTTTTTAGTAACTAAAGGAGTTTTAGTCTAGCAGTTTTTTCTGGGAACAAGACAAAAAATAAAAGAGAGAATAAAATACTGTAGACGCAGGCACCACATTCGGCCCATTCCAGGCCATCTACCGAAAAAGAGCCCCAGAAGACAAATGATCCATCCGTCCGCCCGTCTCCATCCATCCGTCCATCCATCCACCCTACACCAAAGTTTGCAGGTCTCTTGTCCTCGTCACCAAATCCCATCATCACAATCGATCTGAGCCTCCCTCCATTACCAATCTTTCAACGCCATTCCTTCAAGCATCATCATCGCCCCGCCTATAAACCTCTCGCGAACCAAGAACCGATTGGAGTAGGACGGGCAACAAGGAGAACCGTGGAGGCTTTCTTGGTCGCTTGCTGCCCGTCCGTATGTCCATGTCGAGCCCGGTGCACGCCCGGAAGGCCCTCCACCTAGTCGCCATGAAGGCCAAGCTGCAGAGCTTCCTCGGCCTCCGCCTCCTCGTCGTGGCCGCCCTCGCCGCCTTCCTCCTCCTCTTCTCCGCGCGCACGCTCTTCTCCTCCTCCTCCTCCCCCGGCTCTGCCGCCTCCTCGCACCTGCACCTTAGCGGCGACGGGTCGTGCTCCAAGCTGCCGGCGCCGGTGGCCGACGCGCTGGTGCACTACGCGACGTCCAACTCGACGCCGCAGCAGACGGCGGCGGAGATCGGGGTGTCGCTGCGCGTCCTGCAGCGCCGCTCGCCCTGCAACTTCCTGGTGTTCGGGCTGGGCCTCGACAGCCCCATGTGGGCGGCGCTCAACCACGGCGGCCGCACCGTGTTCCTCGAGGAGGACGCGTCCTGGATCGCCTCCGTCCGCGCCAAGCACCCGGGCCTCGAGTCCTACCACGTCGTCTACGACACCCGCCTCACCGAGGCCGACGACCTCATCGCGCTCCGGGACCACCCGGGCTGCACCGCGCAGCCGGACCTCGCCGCCGCCGCCGAGGCCTCCTGCCGGCTGGCGCTGCGCGGCCTCCCCGCCGCGTTCCACGAGGTGGAGTGGGACCTCGTCATGGTGGACGCGCCCACGGGGTGGGTGCCCGAGGCGCCCGGGAGGATGGGTGCCATCTACACCGCCGGCATGGTGGCGCGCGCGCGGCGGCCCGGCGACGGCGCCACCGACGTGTTCGTGCACGACGTGGACCGGACGGTGGAGGACAGGTTCTCCAAGGCGTTCCTCTGCGAAGCGTACCTCGCCGAGCAGGTCGGCAGGATCAGGCACTTCGTCATCCCCAGCCACAGGGAGAAGCCCGGCACGCCCTTCTGCCCTCTCAGTTAATTTTTTTTATTATCGTCCAGTGTACTAGCATGACTAGCTGCACTTACCTTGATCAAGCATACCTCAAGACACAGCATATATAGACTGAAGCCCAGTTCATACATACACCATTATATTGGAGGTAATTATGTTGCACTTGATCCGGTCCGTCGGATCGAGAAACGATCGGTTCATGATCGCATAGTCCAGAGATCAAGAGTGGAACCTGTGTCAGGCAAACAATATGTTGTAATTATCCATTATCTTTTTTTCTATCTTGCTCATAATGGAGATCCGAGGATAATGAGATTTATTTGTTTGTAGCAATAATACCAGCTCTGATGAATATGAATACTACTTGCAATTTATGGTAAGGCAACTTATACAAGTTAGTAATCTTTTGGAAAATGCAGGATAATTGCATGATCAGGTGAGTGAGTACAACAATTTGGTAACGAGGTTAAATCGTACACTACTAGAATTGGCTACTTTGCTGAGTTTTTTTTTTTTTTTTGAAACGGAACTACTTTGCTGAGTTTCGAGGATAAAACTCGACATTGTGTTGCGGAGATATGTTCTCGGCAAACAATACTTGGCTGGAAGTACGACGGCACTCATTAATTTGCTGAGTTTTTATAACTAGACACTTGACAAACACCTAAACTAAACAGCCTTTGCCGAACTTCGGGAAACTAGAACTCAGCAAACTACCACGTTACATCGAACGACCCGTAAACGGCGGTGCATCACGGTAAGATCTTTCTGCTAGTGTGAAACCCAGCGGTCCTTGGACGATTAGCAGCGTGACGCGTGGTGCATGTGTTCACGTGTTTTACTTTGTTTTTTGAAAGAAAGTACTTCTTCATGTGTGTTCTTCCTTTCTAAATGGCCAGCTGGACGCTGGCAGCAGCAAGGGAGGTGGAGCTTCGTGGCGATCCGTGCAGCGGGTACACTCCCGACGGGATCTCACATGGGTTAACGTGAGCTAGCCATCCTATGTTGATACTGTTCTCTCTGTCTCATAATATAAGATCGTTTTTGGCATCCTCCGCCCCATAATAAGATAGTTTTTATGTCAAAAAAATGCTCTTATATTGTGAGACGGAGGGAGCAGAATTAATATAGGCTGTGAGCAGTAGTCTAGGTCGCTTTGGCAGCATGTGGCATTGGTTGCTGTATTCTGTTGCTCGTCCATAGGGCAATGAAACGAAGCGATGACACTCACAGAAAAGAACATCTATCAATGTTATTGTCCGGGTCAGATGACAGAATCTCGACAAGTGAACACTGACTGATTCGGCCCAGCCAGATTCGAGTCCACTGCTAGTTAGCGTTGATCTTTCTCCCATCCTAGTAACGATGGAAACATCAGGTGCGCATCCCTAGCTAGAACCTCGAATTGAGTTTGAATCGTGAACGAGTTCCAAGAATTTGATACTAGTAACCATCGAGGTCAAGAACGTGCGTATTAGTACGTGTTTCAAATGTGACATGCAAGTGTATTCTTACTTTTTTCAGTTGCCACGGAGGGCGGCTTTGAACGTAGCAATTGAGCATCGCCACGTGTGACGGGACCAAGCAGTTGCGGAGCGTGCGTTGGTCGGGGCCGTGCCCTGAGCAGCTCCTAGATACTGTTGCCTCGTCAACAGATCAAATTGTTCATAAATGTTTGGATCAGACTGTGCAGATCTTTTTTGTCATCCACCGACAGTAATCAAAATTGTTCGGACCGGTCCGTATGTCTGAAATCCCAGAAACCGGCTGCAAACGAGGGGGGGTATGGGCCTCCGCCACGCCAAACGCTGACACGCCCTGCCCACCCAAATTCAAGTCGGAGCACACGCATTTGGACATTCACGCCATTGTTTCCACGCGAAATCCCACCATTTTCCAGTACAGTGTTACCTTTTGTGACGAATAGTGTATAACCGCACTTCTCAATTATCAGATACTGGTGGTTTTTGGAAAAATAGAAATGTTTATTCCAGCCTGAAAAATTGTTTTGCACCTTATTTCGCATATCTACTTCTAGATTTATTTTCAACTTATTTGCTTAATGATAGACTTCATAGTACAATGACAAAAACATTGTTCCCTTATATTTTTTGCCTCAAATATATGGTATAATGTGTTTCGTGTAAAATAATACCCCTCTTTTCTTTCGAACCTGCAGAACAAGACTTGCTAATACAGTAGAGTAAATAAATGAAGCAACATATGTTGCAGTTAAATAGTAACAAGGCAGTCTTTGATAGTCTGACGAACAATCCCGAAGTACGGTTTGATGGGAAGTGTTTCTCTTACAAGGTAAATGCATCAACGATTATTTTTTAATCATGTCAATGAAATTACACCTTTTGATAAATGAAATATCTTTTCATTGCCTAAAATAGCCATCATGCTGACCAAACTGCATTCTCTCTTGATCAGTGAACACATATAGTCTCTTATGGTTGTCAAAGCATGGACTTCCAGGAGGACATCACGTACCCAAATGATCCGAGATCAAAGGTCAATGTTGTGCTGACTTGAAGCAGTTGTACCGGGAGATGGAGCTGCCACGGGGCATGACCGACACTGAGAAGGAGCTCCTGTAAAATGGCCACAAGCCAGCGATCGACACGACATAGGGGCGTGCAGCTGCGTAGATCCATGGCCAACGACCTAAGCCCAAGGCCAAGAAACAAAAAGAGATCACCAAAAGGATCAAGCTTACCAAGGCACATCTGTCTGAGCTATTTGATTTGCTATGCTAAAATCAATGGTGCGTAGGAGTTTCGGGGCATTTTGATCTTCATGTCCGGGCTTGCAATAATAAAATCTTAACTTATGCTTTCGTATAACCCCCTAAACACATCAACGGATGAGATCTCTTTATACCCCTTAATATTAAAGAGTAGAATGGTCTTTTTATAAAATGCATCGCCCGCACTGATACGCGGAGGTCAACTGGGCCGGCCCAGCAGCGAACGGTCACTATAATGAAATAATGGAAAATCCAAAGAAAATCTGTATGCGGCGGGAATCAAACACGGGAACTCCCGCTCTCAAGCAAACGAGCCAAACCATTAGATCGGCTGAGCTATATTGGTTAATGAGCAGCACAGAATTCTAAGAATTATGAACAAGGACAGATCGAACTTTTTTTAATTTTTGGATGCAACCTTTTCTAAACGCGAACATTTTTCAAAATTGTAAAAAGAATTCGAAAATTGGAACACATTTTAAACTCCTAAAAAATTGAAAATTGAGAACTTTTTTTTGAAATTCTGAACAATTTTTTGAAACGGTTTTGTTAAAACTCAGCTTGCTGAGTTATAATTATTACATATGTCCCAGACACTTTTTTGGGCATCGGATCATCACACATCAAGATTCGTATACGTACTAGCGGAGCCAGAATAACTGCGCCCGGAAAAGAAGGATCTAGGCGATCAAGGAGGCGAAGAGGGATCCCTTGTGCGCCACCGGTGACGCTGCCGGTTCCCTCTCTCTCCGTCGGCCGCTCCGGCGGCGGGAGGGAGGGGAGACCTCGGGTTTGTTCGCTAGGTGGGTGTGTGGTAGGGTTAGGGTTGAGGGAGACGCTGCCGAGGCCGTTGCGGTGGTGTCACGTCGGAATAAGTTTCTCCGGGCTCCGTTCGCGGTCAGGCGAGGCTTTTGCTTTCGTCTAGGAGCCAGCGGTGTTGGGGATTCCCGGATCTCGTCGAGGTCGCGGGCTATGGTGGTTGGAGGTTCATCGGCACTGGCCGTTTGGATCCTCAGATGGGTGATGGAGGCAGGGAGATGAAGACCTTTCTTCCTCCTTGTTGGTATGATTTGCTGCTGCTGTTCTTCTCCTTCCTGTGCGCTGATACTGGTGGGAGATCCTGCTTTGTCCGGGCGGATGGCCCGGCCATGGTGCTGAACCGGTCGGATGACTCGAGTTCTCTTCCTTCCGGAAGGGACATTTTTCGCGGTACTCAAAGCCAAAGATGGCGATGGCTATTGCAGGTGTGTTGGATTGATGTCCATGCCCTCTCAGCGCTGGTGTCCAGAAAAGAGGAAGCAGCGTGGCGGCAATAGTACCGTGGTCGAAGATGATGACCTGTTTGCGACTGGTTGCAGATCCTTCTGTTGGGGGGGTCTTCTCTCAAGATTCAGGGATGATGACACAGGGTTTTGGAGATCTTTTTGTGTTATGGTTGTCTTAGGGTACTCTAGGTGTTCATTGCCCTTTGTGTTTGCGTTTCAGTGTGCTTGTAAGGGTCAACTACTTTGTACTGATTTGTGATTTGAATGAAAAAATTTCTAAAAAAAAAAGAGATTCGTATACGTACTGGCGTTGTGCGTGGAGGGAGCGACGCGTCTCGTCTCGTACAAGGGGCAGCCTATGTGCGTGAGTTGGGCTATATGTGGGGTAGTCACGTAGAGCCGGTTTTTTATCTTTTTTTTTTGCTACGGAGCTGGTCTATATGTGGGGTGATCGAAGGATGGGAATCATTGCTAGCTTTTGCTTTCCTCGCATGTTATTGTCATTTGTTTATGTAGCTTCTAGGGTTCAGTTATTTGTAACGACTTTCTTTTACTTTATTTCTCATAATTAATTGCTTTTTCCCTTTTTCCCTTTTTTTGTTTTCTTTTTTTCTTATTTCACTATATTCAGTAGAAAATTTTCCACATTCCTCACCCCTTTCCTATTTTAGTACATCATTTTTTGGTTTTTTCAGTTTGGTTTTCAATTTCCCAGATACTGTAAATTGATTGTTTAGGTTTTTCACTATTTTTGGTTTTTCTCTAATATTTTTCAATTTTCAATTTTGTTCTACTTCACCATTTCATTTCATTTTAATTTTTTATTCCTCATTCTCACAACTATTATTTGAGCCATGCTTATTTATCTTTTTAGGCCAATAATGACATAAAAACCCGAGCCTCCCTTTTGGCACAAATGTTTTCTCCATGAGTTTTTTAGTCAAAAGAATTTGTGCGATCAAAGTTTTAAAATCAAGTTTGAAACTGGGGTCGTATTTGCAATATTTCGAGACCACTGCCTCCTTTTTTCCGCTAGTTTGACCTTTTTGTTTTCTTTTTTTAATGTTTGTTTACACTTCCAATAATTCGGGACATATATACTACAAAATATACTTTTCATAACGTTTTGAAAAATGTTAGTCATGCATTTCAATTTTTTTAATTTGTACAAAAAAATTGTTGACAATGAAAAAGTGTCTACAAATAAATAGAATCGGTGTGAAATGTTTTGATCTTGTATTGAAAATATGTTAAACTAGTACTTGGAAAATGTTAATGAAGCGTTTTAAAAATGTTGAATGTGTATAGAAAAAAAATGATGAACATGTATTAAAAAAATGATGAAATCTTTTCACCATGTATATGAAAATATTAATCAAGCATTTAAAAAAATCTTGAACTAACATTTCAAAAATGTTATCAAGAATTTGGAAAATGTTAAATGTGTATAGAAATAATGTTGACCATGCATTGAAAAAACTTAACTTCAAAAATGTTGGCAAAGCATTTGAAACATGTTAAATGCGTATAGAAAAAATGCTGATTATGTATACGGAAAATTTATATAAAAAATATAAAATGAGTGTGAAAAATGTTGATCATGTATTTAAAATAGTTTAAACAAGTATTCATAAAAAATTATCCAAACGTTTCACAACTGCAGAAAGCGCATAGAAAAAATATTGACCGTATATTAAAAAATGATGAAATATTTGATCATGTATATGGAAATATTAAATAAGTATTAAAAAATGTTGAATTAGTATTTTAAAAAAGTTAATAAATTATTTGAATAATTTTAAATGTGTATGAAAAAATGTACTTGATATACACGAAAGATGTAGATTGAAAACCGAGAAAAACAAATAAAAATAGGAAAAAGAAGGAAACCTATAAAAATGAAAAAAAGGTAAGCCAAAAGAAAATTGAAAAGAAAAAAAGGATAAGAAAAAAGAAAAGAAGAGAAAGGAAAAACAAAAAAAACAGAGAGAAACCCGAATAAAACAGAAGAAAAGGGGAAAAAATAAAGAACAAAGAAAAAACGGTGAAAAAAGAAAGACAAAAGAAATACCAAATCCCGGAAAAACTAATGCAAAACCAACTCTTTTACCCTCACCTACATCACACCCTTTTATGTTGCACAAAGCTGAAGCTGGTGTAGTGGCCAGCAGAGATGCCTGTGAGCTGGCAGACCAAGGGTTGAATCCTGTTTATCCCATTGTTCTTTAATTGTTTTCAAACGTACACTAACGGGCCGGCCCAGTAGCTACAGAGCGGGGCATTCCCTTGAGTGAGACAGAACAAGCAGTCGCGTGAAGCAAGATATAGTGCTCGCGCAAGTAATGAGACCTCCTCCTCAGCGCCTTCAGCGCCAGGTAGGGGAGGCAGCGCCCACGCGCCCCCGCTTCATGGGCCGGCCCAACTGCCAGGCAAGTTGTTGCACGGAACGCGCCTCTTCTTCTCTCGATGCGCTCCGTTCGCTCGGTTTGCCTCGACAAAAAAAGACACTCGTTTGGCAATTGACCACTCGTGCTTGACTGGTCCTCCTTGCACCATTTACGTTTGACTTTCTGAGAAAAATGAAAAAAAATGAAAAAAAGGAATTAAAAAAATGTTAACATGAATTCAGAAAAAGTCGTGTATTTGAGAAAAAAGTTCATTAAATTTTAAAATAAGTTCACGAATTTGAACATTTTCATTGAATTTGAAAGAAAAGTTCATCGATTTTGATAAAATTTCATCCAAAATTTGAAAAAAGTTCATCGGATTTGAAAAAGTTCATCAGATTTGAAAAAAAGTTCATCGAATTTGAAAAAAGTTCACCGAATTTGAGAAAAGTTCATCAAAATTTGAAAAAAGTTCATCGGACTCAAAAAAAGTTCACCGAATTTAAAAAAAGTTCATCGAATTTGAAAAAAGTACATCGATTATGGAAAAAGTTGATTGAATTTGCAAACACCAAGTTCGTCCATTTTTCAGAAAAAAGCCGTGAAGGAAGAAAAATTCTCGAATTTGAAAAAAGAAAATTTGGAAAAAGGGAAAAAGGAAAGAAGAAAGAAGAAAGGAGAGAAAAGATGTAACTCTGCACACCAGGTTAGGTGGCTCGATGGTTGTTGCCAACTCTCACGAAGCAGTAGGTCGCAGGTTTGAATCTCCCTTCGATCCCCTTTTTTGCGTTATAGAAAGATATAGCGAACGTGGAGATGGGCCGGCCCATTAGTAGGGAACGAAGGGAAGGGGTGTGTGCGCCCGTTTGTTGAAACGCCTGTATCGGGCGCAAAAGGCGCCAAATAGGAATTGGCGCAAGTAATGGACCCCCTATTAGACGCATTTTCTGTCAAATAGGCTTGCAGCGTACGCGCGGAGTCCTGAAGGGCTGGCCCATTAGAGCGCTTTAGCGAGCTACTCCCTCTGTAAAGAAATATATGAGCGTTTAGATCACTAAAGTAGTGATCTGAACGCTCTTATATTTGTTTACGGAGGGAGTACGTCGTAAAAAAGTCGCCAAAAATGCTGCTCCGGAAGGTACCGATCTCCGGACCCGTTGCTAGTGAAGGGCGGTTACTATCAGTGGACCTCACGTGACTGAGTGGCTTATAACCAGCGGGAAAAATAAACAAGTAACAGCAGATCTAAAACTTTTTGTAATTTTATAAACATTTATTGGAAATTGTGATCAAGTAAAGGCAAATAATGTTTGAAAATCTTTTTTTAACAGCGGATAAATTGAAATTCAAACTTTTTGAAAAAAGCGCATGCAATTTTTGCAGCCATGAACATTTTTTTGTATGTAAAAACAACAACATTTTTCGTAATTGCGAACAAATTGTTGAAGCACAAACCTTTTGTTGATAATCCTGAACATTTTTCAAACGCAACACATTTTTTGAATTTGTGAATTAAAATATGGATAACAAAAACCTTTTTGAAAATTTTGAATTGGGAATAAAATTTAAAAAAATGGATGATATTTTTGAAATGTCAATAAAATTTTTGATACAATGACCCTTTATATAACAATATGGTATAGACAATATTCATAAATGTTAGTCATGCATTTGAAAAATGTTAATATTGTCTATGAAAAATGTTTGTCACATTAAAAAAAATTGTCTTCAAAACAAATGTACGTACCATATTAAAAATCTTTTCACAATGTACATAAAATGTCTGTGTAATTCAAAGGAATGTATGTGCCGTTTAACAAAAATGTTCATAGGTTAAAAAAATATGTTTTTGTTTCTGGGAATCTAAAAATGTTTTCTGACACCTGACATTTTCAAAAACATTATATAAAACGTAAAAATATGTTTGCATATGGTAAAAAAATGTTTCGTACCATTAAACAAATGTACGTATCAAGTTTAAAGAATTAAGCGAACCAACCCGTGGTTGAGATGGTTAGGTGGACAGCGGTATCCCCAACCCACCAGGGTTCAAATCCTGGTGCTCGCATTATTCCTGGATTTATTTCAGGATTTCCGGCGATGCGCTTTCAGTGGGAGGAGACGTTCTCGTCGACGACGAGGCGCCTGCGGTGACTTCGTAAATCTCAAGATGATATGCCGGCTCAGTCTATCGGAGGTGCTCATAGGGGTAGGGTGTGCGCGTATGCGTTCATAGGGGTGAGTGTATGCGCGTGTATATGAGCGCTTGTGTCTGTACTGATGCTAAAAAAAAAGTTTAAAGAATTAAAATCTCAGCCTCTGTCAATAGAATAATCTATCTTTCTTTAAACCTTCCAGTTGATCGCTTCATCACTACTGAACCTCGTAACAAATGCACTTTTCTTTTGCGAGGATAATGCACTTCTCCCCTAAAAAAAAAGAAGAAAAAAGCTAATGCACTTCTGAGCAGGCTGACTGTGTACTGAATATTTTGAGTAGCCAAACTGGTGTACACGGGAAGGATTAGCTAGTGCCGTACGTGGGAAATCCATGTTCTCGTAGGTTTTGGAATTTGAGTTTCTTTTCGGCTTGCATGTCGTGCATCTTTTTTTTTCTCCTGCGAGAGTTGCATGCCGCGCATCTGTCCTCTGAGTGCATATTCGATGGACATAGTTAAGTGAAACACATCATCAGATCATCTACAACAGTCGGTATCCCAAACCCGTCTCAAATACCCGGACGAATGGCCCACTCACTGATCGGTCACGAAAATTCGACTTAGACGGGCGGCTCAGACGGGTCTCAAACGCCCGGGCTAACGAGCACCCCTCATATCCAGCCTAAATATGGGGCGGATATGGGGCGCGTCCGCCGCCACGTCGGACCTGGCCCACACTAGCCCACATGACCCCACATATATTTCTCCCCATCCGCTCGTCGGATCAAACCCTAGCCACTTCACTCCACTCCTCTTCGCTACCCGAGCTCCCTTCCGGCGAACTCCGGCCGTCTCCGGCATGGCCGACAGTGGATCTGAGTCCTTCACCTCTAGATCCGTCGACCCCGAGCTCTTCCCACGCGGCTCCGAGGAGGAGATGGTTGTTCGGCTTGCGCTCCGCCTCTCCAGTGAGGAGGCCTGTGCGAGGCAATGCTCGGACTCCTTCCGTCGGGAATTCATTGCGTCCGCCCAAATGGCGCATGGATCCGACGCTAGGTGTGCCATCGCTGCCTCACCGTGGCGGTGCGGTTTGTCTGACGTCCGAACATGATGGCAGACGTGCAACCCCTTCATTGGCCCGCCGAGGCCATGGACGCACCATGGGCATCGTCCGACGCAAACATGGCGCGTCATGCCCGTCGTGCGCGGCAGTGGGCGCGGGAGGCGATGGCAGCCCTCGCGGCGGTGGACGTCGGCGTGGCCGAGTCGCATTCTCCGACGCCCCGTATGGTGCAACAGTTCGGGCCTCGCAACCACGTCATGTTGGATGTCGCCGACTCGTCCAAGGAAGGATAAATCATCGATCTGACATCCACCAGCACCGTTCGGGTTCCGGGTTCCGACGAGAAAGAGTAGGGCATGGGAGACGGCGGCGCCTTGAGTCTTGTGAGTCGGCTCGTGTCTCATGCCCTACTCTACTTTGCCGGCGACCATACCAACTCCCTGGGGTGCGCAGTCGGCCGCCGGACATGGTCGCGGCGGAACCTGGCGAGCTCTGCTTAGATTAGGTTTCACGTTGCATGTAATAATATGGATTTGAGGTTTTCTAATTTGAGATATTCGGTTGTAGAATCAAATATTTAAGGCGTAATAGGTCAGTGTTCGCGGGCACGCCTTTGAGTTGTCGGATTTGTCAAGTCCGGCTGTATATGCTCTTAGGCTACTAACTCAAATTGATTGCGCGCTTTAGGCCAAAACTCTGGAAGTGCATGATTAACCCTTACACTTGTTTATTTGATCAAATAGTCAAAACAGATTTGGGAGAGAAACAAAATGTCCATGTCGCTGCCACGTTGGCGTACCTCTTGGACCGCTTAGAAGATTAATCTGTACGCGATTTTCTTTTTTGCAAGAGTGTCCATGGCTCGCTAGTTTTTCTTCTGTTGGCTCGATGCATGTTGTGTTTCCTTCTGTCCGCGAATGTATGGAGGAAAATAAATAAATGATTTGGGTGGGTTTCGAACCCACAATGTAAGGAAGAAGTAAGTAGATCACCAACCAATAGAATTTTGAGTTGTAGTGTATGTAATTGGAGAGGAAATCTGAACTCGCATGCATGAGCTCGCCGGCAGTCCCTTCATTTGTTTTGAACCGAGCTCGCAGGCAATCCTACAGCCAAACCCACACATCTCTTTTTTTCTCTCATCCATGCATCTACTCTGATCATACGCTGCATGCTTTGATCGCCTAGCGGCTTATTAAGACAAAGAATCGTATGTACTATATGTTAGTAGCTAGCTGCTACCTGGTAGTAGCTAGTAATAGTTTTTCCTCCGGTTACAATATAAATACCAATCAGCAGCTCAAAGAAAGTGTTGTAATATATAATATTCTCTGTATATTTGTACGCAAAGCATTTAACATTCTAGTGGTTAGCAAGACGTTTGTTCCTTCGTTAGGGCATTCATTCAAATCCAACCAAATGCAACACTTGATAGCTAGAAAGCTAGCGATCGAGCGTAACTTGAGCAAGCCATAAACACTATTGCAAAAATGGCCCTAGGCCTCTAAAGATTAATCAGTTTATGAGCAGTCCAAGCTATGCCAACATGGCAGTCACATGGCCGGTTTTCCTCACCTAATTTGTTTTGGACTTATTAAATCAAATAAATGAGTTCATGGACTATATCATGCACTTTTCATGTTCTTAGCATAAAGTGTGCAATCAGTTTGAGTTAATGAACTAATGACACATTTCACTCAAGATAGTTGATTAGCATCCTTAGAGTAAATTGGATAATTTGTGTCCTAGTTAGTTGAGGGGGTTTATCGTGAGTCTAACTCATACTTGATTAGTATTTTCAGTTTTTTTGAAACACTGGTTCTATGAGTTGTAAGCACGAGAAAATGAGGAGAGAAATAAAGAAATTGAGAGGCATGAGACGTGCGTTCAGCAGAACTTTTCGAGCATACGTTTTCACGTGTGTGTTTCTGGTACGACCGATGCATGGATAAGACCCAACAATTCATACCAAGCGGGATTAAGGATTAAAAACCGGGCTTGCTAGCGCCGAGGAGGCGGCCACACAACAGTACCCCGGGCCAAGCAATCATAGTTCGGCAGAGCAATGAGGAAAAGACGGTGAGGAAGATGTCACGAGTGAGGCGATGGATGACCACCATTCGGTGGAGAAAGGAGGGGGGGGGGGGGGGGGGGGGGGGGGAGAGTTAAGAGCCATCGTCAAGATGTGCATGTGATTTCTTGTAATGTGTGGAGACCTCGAGTGCATGAGTATTCTGAGGTAGTTGAAACACATCGCTGGTGAGGAAAAATTGTGGACGATAGAGTGGAAAAGGAAAAATATTGACGTAGAGCCTATAAGAGCATCTACAGCTGGACATGTCAAATCCGATCCCTAAAACGCCCGCAGGCTCGTCCGCGGGCACTGGCCGGTCAGTTCAGAAATTTCATCTTCCACATCCACATATGTCATATCCGATCCTTTATATCCATACTAAACCATGCAACACTGATAAAAACATTGCAGATCATGAGCGGACATAGAAACGGACATACAAATACACAATCCATTCACCAAAAGATCACAGTCGGATTTTCAAAAGATAGCCAAAGTTTACATTACTAAACAGTATAACTCAGCTAGCTAGGAGCAACCACAACGCTTTGCCATCGCTAGCCGTCTGATTATCTACAGCGCTTTACCTTCGCTAGCAATTAAGTCGATCGATCTACAGCGCTTTGCCATCACTAGCAATTAAGTCGATTGCTTTCTTTTTTGATGTTGTGGTATTTCTCTTGGGCCGCTGCTCCGTGGAGCTAGCCGGGTCAGCTGTGATTGATCGGGCCACGAATGCTTACTGGGCCGGTGGGTGAGTGCGTTCGTCCCACCACCCCCGATGAAGTGTAAAACGTGATCGTAACCCAAAAAGTAGTGCGTGCTTTCATCCCCAGCGGCCGTGAGCACTGCTAATGCTTTAATCTCTGAACTTTTTTTGTGAGATAATTGCTCTTACTTATTTGTCCCGGGAAATAGTAACTCCAAAAACATTGTCCCAGGAAACACTTTTATATCCACCCCGTTGAGCTAAATTGTGAGATTCTTTATCACTATGGAATGATCTTTATCACTATGGAATGAGGTTAATGTGTTTTATTTTTTACCTTATCTCGTGTGCGATGCACATGCAGACATGCCCATCGCCTTTTGTTGGGGTTAAGTCAGGCATTTTTTTTTTTTTAGAAAAGGAGGATGACCCCCGGCCTCTGCATCTGGGAGATGCATACGGCCACTTTATTGATTATTCTCAAGGACCTTACAAAGTATTACAACAATGTGCCTGAATCCACCATCTTGGCAACATATGCCGCTACTCCTATCCAAAATGATGAAGGGGTGCTAGTTGGGCCACTACCCAGACCACTCACCTAAGCCTAACATCAAAAGCCGGAACCGAAACACATTCGGAAGCCCCAGCCGAGCCACATACCGGGTCTGGGGCATAATCCGGTCAGACGCACTCGTGTGTCGTCGCCGCCATCTTCCACAGGTCCGTCTTCAGATCAAATTGAGGCTTCTACCTTGTCTGGCCACTCAGCTATCGACGTCACCACGACACCAGACAGCTTCGTCCTCCTGCGCGAGTCCATCGCCACACATCGGACGCCGAATCTCCACTGCGCCACGCCGCCGAGATACACCGCCATCCATGAGTAGGATGAAGCACCGCTCCGCCGAGACCGGCAGGGCTTCTGAAGACCAATCCGCCGCCAAGCAACCAAAGCATCACATCCACCCCAAGCTCACCAAGAAGGACACCCCCAAGAAGGTGACGACGCCCGGAGCGCCGCTGTCGCTCAATCCGGCATGGATTTGGGCTTTCGCCCGGCATACGAGCTGGGTGTAAGGAAGAGGGGAAGGAGGCAATCTGGACGGCGCCTCCAAGAAGGGTACGACGCCCTCGGGCGTCGCCGCCGTCGTGACCAGCACTGCTGGCCTCGGATTTCTCCGGACCCACCTCCCACCTCCAGCCGCCAAACCGGTACAACTCCGACGACAAAGGCCGCCGAAAGCAGGACCATCGGAGGCAGCCCTGGTTGAAGTAGACGGAAGCCTTCAGATCTGGATCGGGCGCCGCCAATGCGATTCCCGATCCAGCGTCCGATCTACGCCGCCGAAGACCGAACGCGCCCGCGCCGCGCCTTGCGCGCCCTCGCCACGCCATCCCGAACACGGCAACCCTCGCCGGTGCGCGCACCCGCGCGAGCGCCGCGCCGAGTCCCCGCCCGAACGAACGGCCCGCGCCGCCCCTGCTCGAGCTGGAGGAGGGAAGGGCCCCGCCGCCGCCGAGCCGCGCGGGCTTCGCCCGGCAACGTCCGCCGGCGGCGGCGAGGGAAGGAGGGGCCGGAGGGGCCTGCGCTGGCGGCGGCTAGGGTTCGCTCCCGGGCCGCCCGCGGGAGCGACCTGGGGAGCGACCTGGGCTCTAAACATTTGTTGGCGTGGTTAAGTCAGGCATGCCAAGAAGTATGTGCAAATCAACCGTGGACGATTCATTAGTCCCGTCTGGATGCTTCTTTGGTAGTGGCATTGCCATAGTCAATTTATCCGTTTTTGTGTCTCTCAGTTGGTGAGGTTGGGATGTCTATCTCATATATGTACCTGTAGAAAGTCTCCCATTATTTTCTTCAAAAAAAAAAAACAGTCTCCCATTATGTGAATAATTACCTCTCGATGTATATTCTCAGAAAGTGAGAAACACAAGTTTTGAATCACACTATGAGTCTGGTTTGCAATAGTCCCCCACATTGCACTACTAACCATGCTGCTTTGTGCAATTTAGTATGCATGTAGGTCTAGATGACCATTTTGTTATTGAACCATCAGATATCTCAGAAACCACCGAGAGGTTTTGATCCCTGAAAAGTTTGATGGCCCGAAAAGTACGCAGTTCTCTCTTGCACTCTTTATGTAAGCCACACCATAATCATATTAGCCGATATGAGGTGTAAAGAGGGAATCTCAAACATTGTGAAAGTTGTCGCTCACTATTATATGTCTAAAAAAACTAAAAATTTCCATACTCTTAGTTTGCATTTTATGTGTTATGTGGTAAGAAAAATGTTACCCACTGTCAAAATTGTTACTTGTTGTATATGCCTATGAAACAGTGAAAATGACACTCTTTTGTTGAAAATTGCCACATGTTCGTCTCATCAAAGAGTTCCTGAAATTATGTTGGTGATCCTTTAAAGCTTCGGTGGGTAATTATATTTTATAGAAGCTTATTTGTTATGTGTCATTTGACCTGTCATGGCGACATCACAACAAGACGGGCATCAAAGTTTGGCCCCTTAGCAAGCATTATTTACTATCATATTATATTTGCATCGTTTTTCTAATATAGGTGTACCTTACGTGATTTTTTTCTTTATCTTTTTCCCAATATTTACACGATATTCTAACTTCTTCAGAACCGAACAGGCGCAGCAACACGCGCGATCATGATCTAGTAATGCACATAATACGACGGACAACTTGAAACTACATCTAAAACTTGAAATTAAGGTGGAGAAGACAAATCTTCACCACTTCCTCGCCGGCCCTTCCGCTTTCTGGTCGACGGTGCTGCTGTTGGCTTCGGCGGCTAGTGGAGGATCGTCCGAGTCGTCGGACGAGGCGCCATGGTCGTCGACGTCGGAGGAGTCAGAGTCGGAGAGGACAATCAGCTCTTTGAGCCGTCGGATGGCCCTGTCGTGCTGCCGCTTGAGCTTCGCCAACCGAGCCGCCTCCATCGTTGCCTCCGCCGCCTCGTGTTCTGATTCCTCAATGGCAAGCCGGAGCGCCTTGGTGTTCTCCCGACGGAGCTGCCGAGCATCCGTCGCTGCCGTCGTAAGCGAACAGCGAGGTGCCGCTCGTCCTCATTAGGCTCCGTCGGCAACCCGCGGTGGCGGCGCACAGACTCTCCGCCGCGTCCGTCTCACTTGTCCGCTGCATCTCGCGGCGGGCGTCACGCGCCTCCGGTTCTAGCGTGCGAGTCTGGGCCGACCGTGCGAGCACTAGCACCCACCACTGCCCGTGTGGAGCAGCGGCCGGCGAGGGCAGTAGACAGCGTGGCTGAGGCGCAGACTGCGCAGCCATCGCGGAGCTGCGCGCAGACCGGGTGTGGCCAGTGCCGGCGTCCTTGCTTCGCCGGCGGGGGAGATGTGAGGCAGCATACTCGGATCTGCACTCGTATCCACCTTGGACCTCTCGAGGGCAATGCGGAGGACCAACTCCTTGTCGGTGTCGAATTCGGAGTCGGAGCGGTTGCCGAAACTCGACTTGGTCGCCGGAGTCGTCGAACTGGATTGAATCAGAGAAATCGAAGGATGAGAAGAAGAGATGGAGCGAGACCATAGTGAGGTAGGATTTTCGGATTGGAGATATTTGTGGGGACAGAGTGTGGTAGGGATGGGCCGGGCTGACGTGGCAGACGCGCCGGGGCGCGCCCGGGCCGCCCCATATCCGCCCTATATTTGGGCTAGATATGAGGGGCACCGGACAGCTTGGTCATTAGAGGCCCAGCTTGGTCATTAGAGGCCTGTTTGAGATGCCCGTCTAGGTTAAAATTTCATGACCGGTTAATGACCGGGCCGTCCGCCTAAGCGTTTGAGACGAATTTGAGGCGCCCGGCTGTAGATGCTCTAACGTCATTGAGGGAGCGGAAACTAGATAAATTGCGTCCCCAGTCTTCGGTGTCGTCACACAATTCGTTTGGCAGGTCTCCCTGTTACATAGCTCGACAACCAAATCATAGAAGACCATCTACGCATGCACTATGACCGACGGATCGTCGACACGGCCATGAAACCGTGTGGAATGAGTTGTGTAATAGTGATACTGCGTAGCTTGTCTTGTGCGCAACCCGCGACCGAGTCGGCACCAGTAAACAATAGACACGCAGATGGATCGCCGCTTGTACCACATCATGCATATGTTGTTTAGTATAATTTTTGTATGTAACTGTACATTTTACCCTTAGTCTATTAGCCGTCTGCTTCCTAATCTCCACCTAACGCTAATTCTGATGTATAAGAAAGGAAGACCAACGCGGCGACGATCACGACCATTGACCAACTGCATTCGTCAATAACAAATGCATGCATTGAATATGCATATCTACTACATATATCCAACAAAAAACAAAAGAGACCGACGGTCGAACACGTCAACAACCCATTATTCTCCTATATATACATTGCCAACTACTCAACCCAACCGGAGCAAAGCAAACACCACATCCACCTCACTCAGCTCAGCTCAACCCAACCGAAGAAGAAGAAGAAGAAGAAGAAGAAGAAGAAGATCACGTCATGTTGCCAGGAAGGTTTCTCGGTCAGAAGAAGGCAAGGTCACCGACTGGTGCGCCCACAACCCCAAGAACACCAACGCCGGCGGCTACCACAAGACCGTCAACAATGGTGGCTCCGCGCGTGCCCTCAACAACGTCACCAAGGGTGACTACACCTGTGGCCTCAAGATCGTCAGCAAGAGTGGCTTCCTCCACCGCATCAAGAACGTCAGCAATGGCAGTTCCGACCACACACTCAAGAATATCAGCAACGTCGGCTCAACCCGCTACCTCAAGAACTTCAACAACGGCTAATCCACATGCGACCTCAAGAACGTCAACAACGGCAAATCAGTCCGCGACCTCAAGAACTTTAACAACTGCAAATCCGTATGCAACCTCAAGAACGTCAACAACGACAAATCTGTCCGCAACCTCAAGAACGTCAACAACGGCAAATTCGTCCATGGCCTCAAGAACGTCAGCGGCATCAGTGACGGTGGCTCCTTCTGCAACCTCAAGAATGTCAACAAGAGCCGCTCAGTCTGCTGCGACCTCAAGAGCGTCAACAGGAGCAACGGTGGCTTGAAACCGGTCGACGACACTGCAGCCAGGTGCGCCGACCTCAAGAACGGCTAGGACGACAGCCCCACCCTTGTCTGCGACAACAAGTCGTAGTCGTGCCACTCCCACACGTCCACCAGTTTCCAGCATGCGTCGATGATCTCCATCCATGTACGTCGTCCATCTTCGATGAAGTTAAGTGGGTTGTGACCAGTTTAGTTATGTTACAGTAAGTTAATAAATTTGTAAACTTGATTGGTTCGAGCCCGTGAGATGTAAGCCAAAAGTGTGCTAATTGCTAAATAGATGGTCTACGGACCTGAATGTAATTTATGTTACTTGTGTTGTTCTTTGTGCTGTCATGACACCGATGAATAGAATGAAAGTTTTTCTCGCAAAAAAGTGTGCCAGTTAACGTTGCAGATATTTATGTTTTTCCTGGTGTCATTGAGTCAACTTGTTGGGTGATTAATTAACACGTTGCTGAACTACCTATGTCTTGTGTGTGTTCATTCCAGTTTCTTCTTGATATTCTTTAGCATTACCCCCATGAGAAATAAGCGGAACGGCAAGGTAGTGCACTAGTAATTGCGCAGCGGGAAGACTCTAGAGAGAGGTTGAGCGGTGTTCTTATGTAGTGGTATTAACATAGTACTTAACTTGCTCCAGTATTAGTGGTTAACGCTAGGCAGCTTGTGCGTGCGATGTGAAGGCCGGCCAACTCCTATTCATTTTTGAAACTTGACATGATCCCTGCCTACCGGCCAGCTGATCAAATATAATTTGACTAATGTTTGACAGCTGTAGTGGCGCGGCATGCCTTGTGCTTACCGACTGAATCAACACTAGGTATAGATAGATAGATTATAGTACGATCAGTAGTTAGTTGGTATGGCTACTTCGTAGTAGGTAGTTAGTATGCTTTCAAGAATCCCTGCATAAGTGAGCAGTGGCAATTAGGGGTTCAGACCAATGGATTTTTCAAAAGCATCTTAATCTTTAAAATGTACGATGGCCATCTATACGACTAATGTGTAATGAAATGCATTTTCTCTGAATGAAATGGTGATTTGTTGTCTTAAGATGTTCAAATTGTGGTGAAATACTAATAAAAAACTAGTTATAACATAAAAAGGACAAAAAGAATCCGTTACAGGAATAGATAAGGGCACTGAGCGGTGGCATAATGTGTCCCGTTAGTGGTAGATATACCTCTGATGGACACCGACCATGGAATATTGTATAAGCTACTGAATCTAAATGAACTAACCAGCAACTTCTATCAATTTATATTATTAAAGTAATAGAAAAGGAATATCTTATATTAGCTTGACATAATCAACAGGAATAGAGCAGCTAGGATTCTTTGAAGATACGTTAAAAGACATGTATGAATTAGATTGATAAAGAAATCTACAACGACGAGGATTAGTCAAAATGGTGGCATGTGTCCTGTAAGATACATGCTTCTACTCTAAATTTAACACGAATAAAATGATCTGTGCATGACATGTGGGTCCAGACACTTGACATACGTTGGCACCTGTTACCACTCTCTTGTCTCCCACACGTCAGTATGGGTCCCACCATTTTGAGGGGAAAAGGTGAAATATTTTTGGCCCGCCATCGAAAGTTTTGAATTTAGGCGAACACCAAAAAACCAATAGTCAACAGGCCATAATAACTGAAGAAATCCATTGAAAAGAATGGAGAAAACTTCTCCCTTACGAGGTCTGAACCTCGGTAAATAACTCTCTTGACTCCCGTTTCTCAACTAAAGACCTAACTAATATACAAAGTTACAAACATATATACAAGATTGGTTGCACATGATAACAGTCGGTTTAGGTAATCTAAACTCAAGCTCTACCAAAACATCTCATGCAACTGCAACATCATGTGTACTTACTACATCAATGATGAATGACGTACAGTACATGCATATATATGACTAACAACTAACAAGGCATGTGTGTGTATGGCGTGTGCTACCAAAACTGAACCACCAACACTTAATCTGATGTCGTAGTAGTATAAGGAGCAGGAGAAGAAGAAACGAAGACCAACGCGGCAGCGACCACAACCATTGACCCAGCCGCATACATATCCATGAAGAACAATGCATTGAATATAATGGATATCTACTCCCCAAAACAAAACAAAAGAGACTGACTGGCACCGGCAAGATTGACGCCACCAAACCATTCTCCCACACGGTGGAAGCGCGTCGTCCGGCAGGAGTGCAGTTCCAAAGACCTTCTCCCTGCTATATATATGGAGCCATGGCCGCAGGCTTCCTCCACCCAACCGGAGCATAGTAACACTATATATCCAATTCACCTCAGCTACCTCGCCGGAGAAGAAGAATTACTAGAAGAGAAGCAGATCTTGTCATGGGCGAGCAAGCTACAAAGGTTCCCCAAAAGAAGGCGAAGGCACTGTCAAGTAGTACGCAGTTGACGAAGACAGCGGCATCTAGGAGGAAGTCGCTGCTGCCTCAGAAGAAGCAGATGAAACAGACGACTCCGTCTAAGAAAAATTAGCCTCGAAAAGGATGACAACAGTCGCGCGTTGATCGACGACCCCAGGCCAGGATGATGTTAAGTGTGTTTCTGTTGAGTAGGTCAGTTTGTGTTACAAATAACTTCATTTGTAAACTTGATTCGATCCGATCACTCCTGTAGAATCCGTAGCTTGTTTGTCTATAGGGCAGAAGCGTGCTGGTTCACGGTTCGGCCAAATGAAGTCCTTTTTTTTCCTTGTGTTGTTTTATGAGTCGTGTGCGAGGTTATTGTTGGGAAGTTGAATAAAAAGAAAGAGTTAGAAAAGAGATACATATAGGGGTTAATACATCGTAAATCATTATCTCTTCGGTGAATTGAGCGTAGCACAATTTGTTAGCTTCCTTGTGGCGGAAGCTATCCAAACGTGTTCAAGCCCTTGAATTTAGAAGGGTGTTTGCACTTTTTCGGATATATTTCAAGGTTTTACGACTTATTCTTTCGGTGTAAGTGACGAGCCCATGGGCAGCGATACACATGTGGTGACTTCATCAATCTCGCCGCCTGTTGGTTCAATTTCTGAGAGGTGCTCATAGCGTGTGTGCATTCATAGGGAAGTGTACATTCATGTATATGAACGTCCGCTGATTCAGAGAAAAAACCATTAAGTTTCTTGTTTAAGCACCATCGGTTATCTCTATAGGAGGGGTGACTAATTAAGCATCTATCTTCTACAAATAAGCATTGATGCATAAAAAAAGTTGTTTTATTTCTCTAAGAAGCTCCCCAAAGCACCTTGCATTCAACAAGTCGTAAGATAGGCAAATCGAGTATCTTGTCCCACTCATCGTCACACAAGTCGTTGGCGGGGTCACCGGGTCCCGAAATAAGCTTTCGCCCAGCTTTATATATAAAGGCAAACTATCACGTCTGTACAACAAGTTCAAGGGTCAAACATAAAGATAAAGGGCCTGCTAGGGCAACATCACAAATTATGCCCGGAAAGAAAACAAACATGGGGTACAAAGCTCCATGGAGCTGATGTAGGACCGTCAAAGAAGCAACGCGAGAAGACACCCAGCCGCAATCAGCGCCCTGATCATGGCGTCAAGACACTCCTTATCCCGCTGCCTCGAGTGCTAGGCCACCTAGTTGCTGTACTAAACACCCTAATCGTACATACCTTATATATATGCCATGTATACATGATCGACCATACACTATTAGAATTGGTTAGATAATCCAAGCTCAAGAACTAGTTGAACATGTTATGCAAGATACAACAACAAAAGCGTGTATGCGTACATCACCGATCTATATAACTCGTGACGTAGATATGCATACGCATATGACTACACGTATGTACCTAAAACTTAATCAGTAACGCTAGCTAATTCATTTGTTTAACTCTAGCTAACTCTTATGTAGTAGTAATAGTAGTATAATGAGGAGGAGAAGAGAAGAACAAGAACAACGCGGCAATCAACACGACCATTAACCCAACCGCATTAATCCATCAATAACAATCCTTCTAAAAATACAAATCAAGAGACTTACTGGTTCCGACAATGTCACCAAACCATTAATTACCATGGGAGAAGCGTGTTGCCCGGCCTATATAAATGCAACCGTTGCCACAGGCTCCCTCAACCCAACCCTGCAAAGAAAAACAGGAGTAAATTAAATAAAGATGAGAAGGTCGACGAAGCTAGGTAGCTTGTGCATGCGATGTGATGGCCGGCCGACTCCTATTCATTTTTGAACCTTGACATGATCTTTGCCTACTGGCCAGCTGATGAAATATAATTTGGCTAATGTTTGATGGCTTTAGTGGCGCGGCATGCCTCATGCTTTCCGACTGAATCAACACTAGGTATATATGGATATATTAGTTTGATCAATAGTTAGTTCATATGGCTACTTCATAGTAGGTAGTTAGTATGCTTTCCAGAATCCCTGCATAATTGAGTCATGGCAGTTAGGATTTCAGAAGGAGAGATTTTTCAAAAGCATCTTAATATTTTAAATGTATGATGAACATCTATACATCTAATGTGTAATGTGATGCATTTGTTCCAAACACTTGACATACGCTGGCATATGGTACCACCTCTTGTCTCCCGCACCTCAGTATTGGTCCAACCATTTTGAGGGGAAAAGGTTGGCATATTTTTGGCCCGCCATCAAAAGTTTCGAATTTAGGCAAACACCCAAAAACCAAATAGTGAACAAGCCATAATAACTGAAGAATTCCGTTGAAAAGAATAGAGAAAACTTCTCCCTCACTAGGTCTGAACATCGATAAATAACTCCCTTGTCTCCCGTTTCTCAACTCGACACCTAACTAATATACGAAGTTACAAACATATATACAAGATTTGTAGCACATGATATATTCATAACAATCGGTTTAGCTAATCTAAACTCAAGCTCTACCAAAACATGTCATGCAACGGCAACATCGTATGTACTTACTACATCAATGATGATTGACGTACAGTACATGCATATATATGACTAACAACTAACAAGCCGTGTGAGTGTATGGCGTGTGCTACCAAAACTGCACCACCAACACTTATTCTAATGTTAGTAGTAATATAAGGAGCAGGAGAAGAAACGAAGACCAACGCGGCAGCGACCACAACCATTGACCCAAACGCATACCCGTCCATGAAGAACAATGCGTTGAATATAGTACATATCTACTCCCCAAAACAAAACAAAAGAGACTAACTGGCACTAGCAACATTAACGCCACCAAACCATTCTCACACACGGTGGAAGCGCGTCGTCCGGCCGGAGCGCTTTCTCAAAGACATTCCCCCTCCTATATATATGGAGCCATTGCCGCAGGCTTCCTCATCCCAACCGCAGCAAAGTAAGCACTATATCCACCTCACCTCAGCTACCTCACTGGACAAGAAGAATTGTTAGAAGAGAAGCAGATCTTGTCATGGGCGAGCAAGCTGCAAAGGTTCCCCCAAAGAAAGAGAAGGCATCGTCAAGCAATACACAGTTGACGAAGACAGCGGCCTGTAGGAGGAATCTGCTCCAGCCTCAGAAGAAGCAGATGAAACAGACGACGCCGTCTAAGAAGAATTAGCCTCGAAAAAGGTGACAGCAGCCGCGCGTTGATCGACGTCCTCTGGCCAGGATGAAGTTAAGTGTGTTTCTGTCGAGTAGTTCAGTTTTTGTTACAATAAGTTAATTTGTAAAGTTGATTCGATCCGATCACTCCTAAAGAATCCGTAGCTAGCTTGTCTATAGGCCAGAAGCGTGCTGGTTCACGTTGCGGCCAAGTGAAGTCCTTTTCTTTTCCTTGTGTTGTGTTATGAGTCATGTGGGAGGTTATTGTCGCGTAGTTGAATAAAAAGAAAGAGTAGGAAAAGAGATACATATAGGGTTAATACGTCGCAAACCATTATCTCTTCGGTGAATTGAGCATAGCACAGTTTTTTATGTTCCTTGTGGTGGAAGCTATCCAACCGGGTTCAAGTTCTTGACTTGAGAAGGGTGTCTGCACTTCTCCAGATATATTTCAGGGTATAACGACTTATTCTTTGGGTGTAAGCGACGAGCCCATCACAGCGATGCACATGGTGTGATTTAATCAATCTCACGACCTGTTGATTCAATTTCTCGGAGGTGCTCATAAGGGATAGAGTGTGAGTGTATGCATTCATAGGGGAGTGTACATTCATGTATGTTAACGTCCGCTGATTAAAGAAAAACCTTTAAGTTTCTTGTTTAAGCACCATCGGTTATCTCTATAGGAAGGGTGCCTAGTTAAGTATCTATCCTCTACAAATAAGCATTGATGTATGAAGAAAAGTTGGTTTATTTCTCTAAGCACCTTGCATTCAACAAGTCCTATGATAGGCAAACCGAGTATCTTGTCCCACTCATCATCACACAAGTCCTTAAGCGGGGTCACCGAGTCTCAAAATACGCTTTCGCCCAGCTTTATATATAAAGGCAAACCATCACGTCTGTACAACAAGTTCAAGGGTCAAACATAAAGATAAAGGGCCTGCTAGGGCAAACGCAGAAATTATGCCCGGAAAGAAAAGAAACATGGGGTACAAAGCTCCATGGAGCTGACGTAGCACCGTCAAAGAAGCAACGCAAGAAGACACCCAGCCGCAATCAGCACCCTGATCATGGCGTCAAGACACTCCTTATCCCGCTGCCTCGAGTGCTAGGCCAACTAGTTGCTGTACTAAACACCCTAATCATACATACCTTATATATATGCCATGTATACATGATCGACCATACACTATTAGAATTGGTTAGATAATCCAAGCTCAAGAACTAGTTGAACATGTTATGCAAGATACAACAACAAAAGCGTGTATGCGTACATCACCGATCTATATAACTCGTGAAGTAGATATGCATACGCATATGACTACACGTATGTACCTAAAACTTAATCAGTAACGCTAACTAATTCATTTGTTTAACTCTAGCTAACTCTGATGTAGTAGTAATAGTAGTATAATCAGGAGGAGAAGAGAAGAAGAAGAACAACAACACGGCAATGACCATGACCATTAACCCAACCGCATTAATCCGTCAATAACAATCCTTCTAAAAAAACAAATCAAGAGACTTACTGGTTCCGGCAATGTCACCAAACCATTAATTACCATGGGAGAAGCGTGTTGCCCGGCCTATATAAATGCAGCCGTTGCCGCAGGCCCCCTCAACCCATCCAGAGCAAAGAAAACACCACATCGACCAAAAGAAGAAGAGAAGCAGATCGCGTCATGGGAAAGCCAGGTACAAAGTATCTCCCTCAGAAGGCGAAGGCTAAGGTGAAGAAGGCACCGTTTGCTTCGTCTAAGAAGAAGAAGGTGGTGACCAAGACGAATCCCACGGCATCTAAGAAGAAGCAGATCCTGCTGTCCAGGAAGAAGCCCAAAAACAAGTGAGACCAGCTGTCGTCGATCTAAGTCTGACAGTAGAGTGGGGGGTAGGTATGGAGAGGCAAGGTCCTAGCTATGGAGAGGTTGTAAACACAAGAGATGTACGAGTTCAGGCCCTTTTCGGAGGAAGTAAAAGCCCTACGTCTCGGATTCCGGAGGCGGTCGAGTGGATTATGTGTATATGAATTACAGGGTGCCGAACCCTTCTGCCTGTGGAGGGGGGTGGCTTATATAGAGTGCGCCAGGACCCCAGCCAACCCACGTAATGAAGGGTTTAAGGTACATTAAGTCCGGGGCGTTACTGGTAACGCCCCACATAAAGTGTCTTTACTATCATAACGTCTACTTAATTACAGACCGTTGCAGTGCAGAGTGCCTCTTGACCTTCTGGTGGTCCAGTGAGTCTTCATGGTCGAGTCCTTCAAGTCAGTCGAGTGAGTCCCTCGTAAGTCGACTGGAAGGTGATCTCTTCTAAGGGTGTCCTTGGGCAGGGTACTTAGATCAGGTCTGTGACCCTACCCTAGGTACATGACTCCATCATTAGCCCCCGAATGGATTGAGGCTTGAGTGATGAAGGAGTTGATGCTGTTTCTGATTAGCCTTCGCATACTGGTCGTGCGTTGTTTTGAACCAAAAAATCTCTTTGTTGATAGTGAGCAACCTTTCTTCAGTCGACTCGATCCATTCTTTTCTTTCGTCGAGTGATCTTTTGGATTTCGCCGATTTCCGAGCGACGGATCGCAGGAAATCCCGCGTCTGGCAGACCGATCTGCCGTTCGCGGATTCCGCGGGATACGAAATTTGGGGAAGCGCGCGAAGCGGGGCGGGCCGCGGCGCTCGGATGGGACAGGGCATAGACGCCTCGATCCCCGCGTCATTTTTTTCGCCACGTATCACGTCCGCGCAACTGTTTCGGGATATGATTAGATCAACCGGGCCCACCTGTCATCCACTCGGAAGGGATCTTATAAATGCGCCCGACGAGGGTTTTTTGAGCAGTGCCTCAGCATTCTCTCTCTGCTCCCTTCGTCTCCGCCTAACGCGCTCGCTCTCGCCTCCGCACAACTTCTCCTCGCGCGTCTCGCCGGCAGCCATGGTCAAGGAGAAGACTGCGGCGCTGGAACGCGCGAAGAAGGTGTCGGCGACGGAGAAGGCGAAGGGGAGATCCACCAGTCGTGGCGGGTCTTCATCTAGATCTCGCCTGCCGAAAGGCTGGGTCCAGGGAGATTGGATCCAATCGACCATCACGGAGAAGGATCTGCTCGACATGGCCAACGAGGGCCTGATCCCCCATGGAGCTGCAAGGCTTCCGGGGAAAGAGTGGCAGCCCCAGCCGGAAGAGGGTGAGTGCGTGCTTCTGGCTACCCATGTCGACCGCGGATTTTCTTTGCCGCCGAGCGTTTTCTTCCGTGGTTTCTTGAACTTCTTTGGGGCGCAACTCCACCACTTCACCCCGAATTCTATCGCCTATCTTGCCGCGTTTGTGTCCATGTGTGAGAGTTTTCTGGGTTGTCGACCGCACTGGGGCTTGTTCAAGCACATATTCACGTGTCGCTCTCAGACCGTGAAGAAGGCGAGCCCAGGCGACGAAAAAACCCGAGTTGTCCAAATGTGTGGGGTCTGGGGATCCAGGTGAGGAACAAGAGCACCTTCCCAGCCATGACATTTCCCGAGTCAGTCAGAGGCTGGCAGTCGACCTGGTTCTACTGCCAAGATCAGCCGACGCCGGGGCAGTCGAGTGGACTCCCTCAGTTCACCATGGGCCGAGTGAACAAGCCCTCCTCTCTGAAGGTGATTCCGGAGGAGAAAGCTGACGTGAAGATGCTGATGGAGCGTGTAGTTCAGTTGGTTCGGGAGGGCGTGACGGGTATGGATCTCCTGGAGGTTTTTCTTAGGCGTCGTATCTAGCCTCTTCAGTTCCGGAGCCATTGCATGTGGTTGTACTGCGGGACCGAGGATGTGACTCGGGTCAATCCAGAAGCAGTCGACGATGCCACTCTGGAAAGGTGGATGGCCGCTGTTACTGGGAACAAGGATAACCCTCGCGGAGCCAGAAGGATTCCTCCACTCGACTGCCACAGTGATCCAAACAAGGTATGTCTGCTCCACTTACCATTGTATTCTCGTCACATTTATTTCTGTTTTCTCTGCCGATCGGTCGACTGATCTTTGTCTTGATGTCTATCAGGCCCTCACCGAGCTGTACTCGATGCCCAATGGAGCACAGGCTCCGACCAAGGAGGGAGAAGCGAGCGGGGGCGAGAGCCAGGAGGAGGAGTGGGACTCGGACGCCGCTGAGGATGATGATGATGATGATGATGACGATGAGGACGAGGAAGAGGAGGAGGAGGAGGAGGTCGCACCACCGCGCTCGGAAAGGCGGTCGAAGCTTGTCCATGACCCTGCGACTGAACGTGGCAAGGGGGTTGCGACTGTTACACAGTCGACCAAGCGCCCTTGGACCACCTCTCCGGCGCCGACTGAAAAGGCGTCGAAGCAGCCCAGGGCGGCCCCGTCAAAGCCGACCAAGCTCCTGCCGAAGATGAAGGTGTCCATCCCCACCATATCAGGGTAATCATGCTGCTTAAGTCTTCTTGTTTTGTGCGAACTTTATCTCTGGTTGGCGCTGGAGTCAGTCGACTGATTCTTTGGAGTTGCAGTGCTGCTACTTCTGAGACCTCAGCCCGGGCTGACGACCATGAGATGGAGGACGCAGCAACCTCAAGACCTGGTACTATACTCTTAACACCGTTTCTAGTCGACTGACTCATGATCTCTAACTCTGATCCTTTTCTGTAGCTCCATCCAATGTTGTTATCACTCTCCCTGATGATGATGAAGATGAGGAACCGCTGAAGCACAGAAGGGGTAGGAAAGCGTCTGCCAGCAGGGTGCCCCAGGATGTGACGGTGCCTGAGACTCTGGTCGCGGAGGAGGAGAACACCGCTCGACACACTGTGTCCTTCGCAGATCCACTGACGAGTGCTCTGCAGCCCTCCCTCTTCACGACGCACCACGTCCTAGAGGACCAAGCTGGCGCCGCGAAGGAGGCGATACGCCAGGCAGGGATCATGATGGAGCAGTTGAAGACCATCCGGGATGCGAGCCAGGCAGCTTACGACGCCAGTTCCGCCCTTCAAAGCAATGTTCAGGTCAGTCGACCACCGCTTGTTCTGTTAGGATATGCTATCAAAAACTTTTCTTTCCAGAATTTATAGTAATCACCCACTGGGTGTGTCGATGTAAACTCCGTGTTAGCGGGGGCATGCTGAGTGCACCCGTTGGGTGTAGTCCCCAAGGCTAAGGTCGACTGCTGGCAGTCGGCCTTAGGCTTTATAAGTTCAGTCTTTCCGTCATTCGACTATGGCGAATGGATTTCGCAAACCGGTGGGGGCACGCTGAGTGCACCCACTTGGTGTAGTCCCCAAGGCTAAGGTCGACTGCTGGCAGTCGGCCTTAGGCTTTATAAGTTCAGTCTTTCCGTCACTCGACTATGGTGAATGGATTTCGCAAACCGGTGGGGGCACGCTGAGTGCACCCACTGGGTGTAGTCCCTGAGACTGTGGTCGACTGCTTGCAGTCGATTACAGTCTTAAAGAATACATCTTGTTTTTTTTGAGGTCGACTGGTCGACTCTATCTTCAGTAGGATTAGTGGGGGCACGCTGAGTGCACCCACTGGGTGTAGTCCCCGAGACTACGGTCGAATGCTTGTATTCAGCTGTAGTCTTAGAAACGCATGATTTTTCCTTTTCCACTCGGAAGTGAATTATCTTTGACATTTAGTCGATTGATTCTTCGCAGAGATCCTGTGACCTTGCGGCTCGCTACACTGAGCTGGAAAACAAGCACATTCAGCTCGAGCTGGATTTGAAGCTGGTTCAGGAGAATCTGACGAAGGCAAAGGAGGAGACCAAAGGTATGTTTGGTGAGACCTCGACGACTGCTTTTTCCCTTTATTTGTTTCAAAATCTGATCTTGCTGTAACTTGCAGGTAAGGTGAAGGAGGCCCAACAGAAAAAATACCTTGAGCTAGCTGAGAAGATCAAGCTTGCTGACGAGAAGTTAGCTTTAGTCACCAAGCTTGAACAAGAAAATACCAATCTGAAAGCTGCTCTTGGGAAGAAAAATGATCTGGAGGCCTTCCTGAGTGGTCTTGCCAAGAAGCTGTTTCTTATGCTCGAAGGTAAACCTTTACGCTCAACAATCATTTTCAACAGTGATTTTTCCATTCGACCATTGCCTTGACTCGATGATCGCCCTTGCAGAATTTTGTCAAGACTTTGAAGAAGAGACTAGCCGACTGGAACCAAACCTTGACCCCGTCAATTCTCCGGTGAACGACGAAGTTGCCATGAATGTTTTCCGACTGGAGTCCCGTGTTGCAGCTGTCATGGACTATCTTGCAAGGCTGAAGGTCGCCACATCTCGCATCGACTCAACGCTCTGGCCCAGGGAGACACTCCAGAACAACCTCGAGTTGCTGATGGCTCGCTTGAACACGGTCCCTGGTCGAGTGCAGGAGTGGAAAAAGTCCTCGGCTCGGTGCGGTGCAGATGTTGCCCTGTGTCTGGCCCGAGTCCACTGCAAAGATGCGCGAGAAGACAAGCTAGCGGCCCTCCGGGTGGCCAACACCAAGAAACACGACTCCAGGTCCTTTATGGAAACTTTCATTGCTGCTGCCACTCGGATCGCAGATGGAATTGATCTTGATGAGTTTGTTGCACCTTCCAGCCCTCCACAGGAGGGGTAAAAAACTTCTTTTAAGCTCGACGCTTTAAATTTGCCTCGGTATGCCGAGTGGAGTTGTAACCGATAAACCTTAACAGGCTTAGCGCCTGAGCACTTTCGGTTCCTTTAAGTACCGTTCCGAACTTGAATTTGATGTTTGAATATGATTGCTTTTGGCTTGAAATGTCTTTTGCAGGTTCGAAGCAAGACGCTCACTGCAGTCGACTTATTCCTTAATCCACTTAGGCGAGCACTGGGCTGCAGCTAAGCCCCCGAGTGAGAGGTTTGCTCTTCACTCGGTAGGATTTTTATATCTTAGGTGAGCACTGGGCTGCAGCTAAGCCCCCGAGTGAGAGGTTTGCTCTTCACTCGGTAGGATTTTTATATCTTAGGCGAGCACTGGGCTGCAGCTAAGCCCCCGAGTGGGAGGTTTGCTCTTCACTCGGTAGGATTTTTATATCTTAGGCGAGCACTGGGCTGCAGCTAAGCCCCCGAGTGAGAGGTTTGCTCTTCACTCAGTAGGATTTTTATATCTTAGGCGAGCACTGGGCTGCAGCTAAGCCCCCGAGTGGGAGGTTTGCTCTTCACTCGGTAGGATTTTTATAACTTAGGCGAGTACTTGGACTGCAGCTAAGCCTCCGAGTGAGAGGTTTGCTCTTCACTCGGTAGGATTTTTATATCTTAGGCGAGCACTGGGCTGCAGCTAAGCCCCCAAGTGGGAGGTTTGCTCTTCACTCGGTAGGATTTTTATATCTTAGGCGAGCACTGGGCTGCAGCTAAGCCCCCGAGTGGGAGGTTTGCTCTTCACTCGGTAGGATTTTTATAACTTAGGCGAGGACTTGGACTGCGGCTAAGCCTCCGAGTGAGAGGTTTGCTCTTCACTCGGTAGGATTTTTATAACTTAGGCGAGTACTTGGACTGCAGCTAAGCCTCCGAGTGGGAGGTTTGCTCTTCACTCGGTAGGATTTTTATAACTTAGGCGAGCACTTGGACTGCAGCTAAGCCTCTGAGTGGAAGTCTGGCTTACCACTCGGTAGGATTTTTATATCTTAGGCGAGCACTGGGCTGCAGCTAAGCCCCCGAGTGGGAGGTTTGCTCTTCACTCGGTAGGATTTTTATATCTTAGGCGAGCACTGGGCTGCAGCTAAGCCCCCGAGTGGGAGGTTTGCTCTTCACTCGGTAGGATTTTTATAACTTAGGCGAGTACTTGGACTGCAGCTAAGCCTCCGAGTGAGAGGTTTGCTCTTCACTCGGTAGGATTTTTATAACTTAGGTGAGTACTTGGACTGCAGCTAAGCCTCCGAGTGGAAGTCTGGCTTACCACTCGGTAGGATTTTATTTAATCTTAGGCGAAACGGATTCGCAGCTAAGCCTCCGAGTGGGAGTCTGGCTCACCACTCGGTAAGGATTTTTACAAACTTAGGCGAAACGGATTCGCGGCTAAGTCACCCACTGAGGGGAAAATTTTATTGGACAAAATAAAAAGTGACAAAAATTATGGAGGAACTATGACACTATTATTTTGAAATCCATGAACTACAGGAGTACTTTATTGCAACTCATCTGAGTGATAAACTTAAGTGTAAAAGGGGCGGAGTAGTTCCCCGTTCCAAGCTCGGGGCTCGTCGATATTATGTTCAACGTTGTAAAGACGGTACGCTCCGTTGTGAAGAACTTTGGTGACGATGAAGGGTCCTTCCCAAGAAGGAGCAAGCTTGTGATGTTTCTTCTGATCCACTCGGAGAACTAAATCTCCTTCCTGGAAGGCTCGACCCCTCACATTTCTGGCGTGGAAACGACGCAAATCTTGTTGGTAGATGGTCGATCGGATCAGAGCCATCTCCCTTTCTTCCTCTAAAAGGTCGACTGCGTCCTGCCGCGCTTGTTCAGCTTCTGCTTCGTTGTAGATCTCAACTCGAGGAGCATTGTGGAGAAGATCACTCGGCAAGACTGCTTCAGCTCCGTAGACCAAGAAGAATGGAGTTCTTCCGGTCGACCGATTAGGTGTGGTCCGCAGTCCCCAAAGCACCGAGGGAAGTTCGTCGACCCAAGCTCCAGCTGCATGCTTGAGATCACGCATCAGTCGGGGTTTCAATCCCTTGAGAATCAGGCCATTGGCTCGCTCTGCTTGTCCATTCGTCTGCGGATGGGCGACCGAAGCGTAGTCGACTCGTGTGCCTTGAGAGTTGCAGAAATCCCTGAATTCTTCCGAGTCAAAGTTCGACCCATTATCCGTAATGATGCTGTGCGGGACTCCATATCTGAATATCAGTTCCCTGATGAAGCTAACAGCAGCACCGGCGTCAAGGTTCTTGATTGGTTTAGCCTCAATCCACTTGGTGAACTTGTCGACTGCCACCAGTACATGCGTGAAGCCACTTCACCCTGTTCTCAAAGGACCGACCATGTCCAACCCCCATACTGCGAAAGGCCAGACGAGTGGAATGGTCTTCAGAGCTGATGCAGGCTTGTGCGACATATTCGAGTAGAACTGACATCCCTCGCACTTATCCACTATTTCCTTTGCCATCTCATTCGCTTTTGGCCAGTAAAATCCGGCTCGGTATGCTTTGGCCACGATGGTCCGAGAGGACGCATGATGACCACAGGTTCCCGAGTGGGTATCATTAAGGATGATTCGACCTTCTTCTGGTGTTATGCACTTCTGACCAACTCCAGTCGCGCTTTCTCTATATAACTGTCCTTTGATTACGGTAAAGGCTTTAGATCGACGGACGATCTGTCGAGCCTCTTCCTCATCCTCCGGAAGCTCTTTTCTCAGGATATACGCGATATACGGAACTGTCCAGTCGGGGATGATCACCAAGACCTCCATGACCAAGTCGACCACTGCTGGGACTTCAACCTCAGTCGGATCTGTGGCACTCTTGGGCTGTGGAGCTTCTTCGGTGAAAGGATCTTCTTTGACTGAGGAGTGTGTATATGCTCCAAGAACACACCACTCGGAATGGCCCCTCTCTTGGAACCTATCTTTGCTAGATCATCAGCTACTTGATTTTTCAGTCGGGGTATATGATGGAGCTCCAACCCCTCGAACTTCTTTTCCAGCTTCCTCACTGCACTGCAGTATCCAGTCATGGCTGGGCTTCTCACGTCCCACTCCTTCATCACTTGGTTGACCACTAAATCTGAATCGCCATAGACCATCAGGCGACGGACGCCGAGTGAAATGGCCATGCGCAATCCGTATAAGAGGGCCTCATACTCTGCCTCATTGTTAGAGGAATCAAAGTGAATCTGGAGCACATATCTGAGCTTATCTCCTCTGGGGGAAACCAGGACAACCCCAGCACCGGAACCATTCAACATCTTAGAGCCATCAAAAAACATGGTCCAATGCTCCGAGTGAACTTCAGTCGGCTGCTGCTGTTCAATCCACTCGGCGAGGAAATCTGCTGTTGCCTGGGACTTAATGGCTTTCTTTGCCTCAAACTTGATATCAAGGGGAAGAAGTTCAATCGCCCATTTCGCCACTCGACCAGTTGCATCTCTGTTGTGCAAAATCTCTGATAGTGGAGCGTCGCTGACGACTGTGATGGAATGATCAGAGAAATAATGAGCAACCTTCTTTGTGGTCATGTATATTCCATACACAAGCTTCTGATAATGAGGATATCTCTGCTTGGATGGAGTCAAGACTTCGGACAAATAATACACTGGGCGCTGAACTTTGAAAGCTTTTCCTTCTTCTTCCCGCTCGACCGTAAGCACAGTACTGACGACTTGTCCTGTGGCTGCGATATAAAGCAACAGAGGCTCTTTGCTGATTGGAGCAGCAAGCACCGGCTGGGTGGAGAGCAGAGCTTTTAGCTCAGCAAACGCTGCATCAGCTTCTGGAGTCCACTCGAACTTGTCTGCCTTCTTCATCAGTCGGTAAAGAGGCAATGCCTTTTCACCGACTCGTGAGATGAATCGACTTAATACGGCCAAGCATCCAGTAAGCTTCTGGACATCGTGCACTCGCACAGGGCGTTTCATTCGAAGAATAGTGCCGATCTTTTCTGGATTAGCGTCGATCCCTCGCTCGGAAACGAGAAAACCGAGTAACTTGCCACCAGGAACTCCGAATGTGCACTTTGATGGATTGAGCTTGATATCATACCTTCTGAGGTTGGCAAATGTTTCGGCGAGGTCAGCGAGCAGGTCGGAACCTTTTCGTGACTTGACGACGATATCATCCATATACGCTTCCACATTCCGACTGATTTGAGTGAGTAGACACTTCTGAATCATTCGCATAAGTGTGGCTCCAGCATTCTTGAGGCCGAATGGCATGGTGATATAGCAGAAGCACCCAAATGGAGTGATGAAAGCTGTTTTTACCTCGTCGGGTCCGTACAGACGGATCTGGTGGTACCCGGAGTAGGCGTCTAGAAAAGACAATCTCTCACATCCCGCGGTCGAGTCAACAATTTGATCTATGCGAGGGAGAGGAAAATGATCTTTCGGGCAGGCCCGGTTGATGTGCTTGAAATCAATGCACATTCGGAGCGATTTGTCCTTCTTAGGAACCATGACGACATTAGCGAGCCACTCGGAGTGGTATATCTCTCGGATAAATCCTGCCGCCAACAGTCGAGCCACTTCCTCACCAATGGCTTTTCTCTTCTGGACGGCGGACCGCCGAAGATGCTCTTTGACTGGTTTTGCTGATGAGTCGACTCTTAGGAGATGCTCAGCCAGTCCCCTGGGAACACCTGGCATGTCAGCGGGCTTCCATGCAAAAATGTCCCAGTTCTCACGGAGGAACTGGATGAGCGCTTCTTCCTATTTCGGGTCGAGTGTTGTGGAGATGTGGGTCAGGGCTGCATCGGGGTCGGTCGGGTGAATGTGAATAGGCTTCGTCTCACCAGACGACTGAAATGCAGATTCTGTGGCGGGTTTCTTGGATCGCAGCAAATCACTCGGATCTGCGTTTTGCTTGTATTCTTCAAACTCGACCGCTGTCACCTGGGAATCAGCAATCTTTGAGCCCTTCTGAAAGCACTCTTCTGCCTTTTTCCGATCACCGGTGACAGTGATCACTCCTTTGGGGCCGGGCATCTTCAATTTGAGGTACACGTAACATGGTCGAGCCATGAACCGTGCATAAGCTGGTCTCCCCAAAATGGCATGATATGCACTCTGAAAATCCACGACCTCAAACGTCAACTTCTCTTTGCGAAAATGTTTCGAAAATGTTTCAGTGTGTCTGCATACAACAAATTCAGCCCGCTACCACCGTCCATCAGCACTTATGTCAGTCGAGTGCCTTCGACAACTGGATCGACCACCAAAGCTTGCCTCCCAGGGGTGGCAATATGAGTCGGGTGATCAGATTGGTCGAATGTGATGGGTGTTTGGGACCATCTCAGATAATTTGCTTTTGCTGGGGTAACCATGTTCACCTCGCGGTTAATGACTTTCAATCAGCTCTTGCTTTCCACATCTGCAAAGATCATCAGAGTGGAGTTGACATGCGGATATCCTTCCTCACTGTCTTCCTTGCCTTCGGCCTTGTCTGACTCCTTTTCCTTGTCCTTAGACTGTTTTCCTTGAAACTGCTGGATCAGGAGTCGACATTGGCGAGTGGTATGCTTTGGGTAAATGATATTCCCTTCTTCGTCTTTCTTCGTGTGGATGTGACACGACATATCCATCACGTCGTTCCCTTCTTTATCCTTTACCTTCTTAGGGTTCCAAGATCCTTTTGGTTTCCCTTTAAACTTTCCATGAGCCACGGTCAGAGCCTCTCCAGGAGCTGCCGGTTTAGCCTTCCGCTTCTGTTTCCGACTGGTGTTTCCCTTCTCCGACTGGCTCGGCTTGTGCTTGCCGCTTCGGAGTCGGTCTTCTTCTTCGCCGTTGGCGTACTTGGTAGCAATTTCCATCATCCGACTCCAGGTCATGTCTCCGGTTCGACCAAATTTCAAACTCAATTCTCTGTTCTTGACACCATCCTTGAAGGCGTAGACTGCCTGATGATCAGACACATTCTCCACAGTATGGTGCAAAGTGATCCATCTCTGAATATACTCCCTGAGAGTCTCATTGGTCTTCTGCACGCAGACTTGCAGCTCCATCAATCCAGCCGGTCGCTTACAAGTTCCTTCAAACGTTCTGACGAACACTCGGGACAAATCTTCCCAAGTGTAAATGCTGCTAGGAGGTAACTGATTCAACCACGCTCTGGCAGAACCTTCCAACATGAGGGGCAAATGCTTCATGGCCACCTCGTCATTCCCACCACCAATCTGAACCGCCACTCGGTAGTCCTCAAGCCAAGTTTCAGGCTTAGACTCACCGGTGAACTTGTTGACTCCTGTTGCCAACCTGAAATTGGGAGGAATCACTGCGGCTCTGATAGCTCTGCTGAAACATTCCGGACCAGAAATGTGCACTCGACTGCTTGTGGGCGCATCTCTGTCGAGTCCACCCCGATGGGCTCTGTTCCGGTCGACCAAGCCTTGCACGATAATGGATCGCGCGTCGAAGCCTGGTTCCCTGGGGTCGACTAGAACTCTTCGCCCCGCACTGAGCTGACGTCTGTCATCTTGCTGCCGAGGAGCGTAAGACCCACCCCTCGGAGGGGAAGTGGGCACTCGACGCCTATCATCTCGGTCGTGTCGGTCTCCATATTGGTCTCGCCGATTCTCGCGCCTCTCACGCCGCGGAGGCGATCTGGGACTGTGAGCCGACTGAACTGTATTCGCAGCGACGGATCGACTGTGAATTCTGTTGCGCGACTGCGACACGGCTGAATTCTGATCTCCTGCTGCACGGAGCAGATCCCTGATCTGCATCAAGCCTCTGCCAGCTTCCGACTGAGAGGGCTGGATGGACTCTGCAATACGGGTCGCAGCTGCTAAATTCTGGATTGGGGTTCGATATACCTGAGTCGGCGGGAAGAGTTGACGTCGACTGGCGTCGGGAACTCGTTGCCGCGCGCGCTCGTCGAGTGCTCGCTGAAGATTCTCCAGGCGAGCGTGTTCGGCCAAATTGGCCAAACGTGCCTCCTCCAAGGCGCGAGCCTCGGGGGTTTCTCCTGCGATGGGAGTATGCAGGGCATCCATGTTCCTGCGGCGAAGTTCCTCTCTTTGCAGAGAGTCGAGTGGCTCGGGCTGGTACTCTTCGTGGTCTTGTGCGGGGTCGCCTTCGTCGCCTGCCCCACCATCACGGGCGAAGCCAGGGGGGCTGCGAGGCCCGTCGACCATCAGGATTTCCGCTGCTGGATCACTGCTATCGCATTCGAATGCAGTCTCTACGGAGCCAGTCGACAGATCAAACAGGCCGTAGAGAGATTCGTCGGGCTCGATTGCCGCAACTTGGGTGGTGGCCGTCTGGCGAGCCACCGCGTGTCTCACCCACCGCTGAAGCCTCGACCGACCCGAGCGCTTGCGCTGGCGGGAGACCGGGAGGGTGGTCGATAGGGGAGTCGACCGATATGGGGTCGACGGTTGCCGCAGCAGAACGCCGCGGACACATGCGCGAAAATGCGTCGCACCGCGGACGGGGAGCGCATCGACGTCGAGTGGAGCCTCCTGGAGCCAGGCGGAGTCGTCGGCGACGAAGGTGAGAGCACCAAGACGAATCTCTCGACCCTCGACCAAAACTCCAGCAGCTACCATGATGAAAGTACTCGGAAGAATCGCAACTTCTCCACAAAATCGCTAAAACACCGGCCCCACGGTGGGCGCCAACTGTCGTGGATCTAAGTCTGACAGTAGAGTGGGGGTAGGTATGGAGAGGCAAGGTCCTAGCTATGGAGAGGTTGTAAACACAAGAGATGTACGAGTTCAGGCCCTTCTCGGAGGAAGTAAAAGCCCTACGTCTCGGATCCCGGAGGCGGTCGAGTGGATTATGTGTATATGAATTACATGGTGCCGAACCCTTCTGCCTGTGGAGGGGGGTGGCTTATATAGAGTGCGCCAGGACCCCAGCCAACCCACGTAATGAAGGGTTTAAGGTACATTAAGTCCGGGGCGTTACTGATAACGCCCCACATAAAGTGTCTTTACTATCATAACGTCTACTTAATTACAGACCGTTGCAGTGCAGAGTGCCTCTTGACCTTCTGGTGGTCGAGTGAGTCTTCATGGTCGAGTCCTTCAAGTCAGTCGAGTGAGTCCCTCGTAAGTCGACTGGAAGGTGATCTCTTCTAAGGGTGTCCTTGGGCAGGGTACTTAGATCAGGTCTGTGACCCTACCCTAGGTACATGACTCCATCACCAGCCGCCCATCGAGCTGCTCGGAGATCTCCATCCACGTTGGCCCGCATGATGAAGTTAAGTGTGTTTATGTCAAGTAGGTTAGATTAGGTTGCAATAAGTCAATTTGCATTCTCGATTGTTAGGTGAGGTGTGTTTGTGTCAAGTAGGTTAGTTTAGGTTGCAATAAGTCAATTTGTGAACTCGTTTCGATCTAGCCCGTGAAGTCCACAGAGCTAGTTTGCATGTAGGCCAGAAGCGTGCTAGTTCACGTTAAGTAAAGTTTTTCTCTTGTTTTGTCAAGATGTGTAGCAGGTGGTGCGGTGATGATTAAAAAGAAAGGGTGACATATATGTTCCCTGTGTCCACCCAGTTTCTTTTCTATCATTTACTGTTAGAGAGCCTGCATTATTTGTGATCACCATGGCGATTGTGTCGGCAGTTCGGTGACTGGAAGAGTCATGTGGCCAGCTGAGGGCGTGTGGAGGTTTGTCTCCGTCGGATTTTGCGGGATTCGATCGGTGCTAGTCTTTGGTGGATCTATTTGGATCCGGTCTTCGTTCGTCTTTGTTTAGGTATTTACTGGTTTAATCCTTCTGATCTACGATTTTCTTCATCGACGATGGTTGCTACTCTGGAGCGCTAGTCTTATGGGACCTTAGCACGACGACTTCCTGACTGTCTACTACAACAAGGTTTGCCCGGCTCCGGTGAGGGAGGGGCGATGACAGCGGCGCGCCTTCGGCTTGCTCCAGTGCTTGTAGTCGTCGCTAGGTGGTCCACGAATATGGTTGTAATTTTTATTACCTTTGTTGTTCTTTGTACTGTCATGATTGAAGATGGATAGATTGAAAGTTTCTCGAAAAAAATGTGGCCAGCTGAGTTCGAGTGCCAAATCAGAAGCTAGACTACGTAGTGGCAAGACTCCGGTGAATCTAATACCTACAGCGTCTCACCGATCGACAGAAGCTGGCACATGTTTGGCATACTTAACTTACTCCAATACTTGTGGCCATTGCAATGCAATGGTACCTCGACGACAAAATTAACTAGGAAAGGAAGAGCCGAGGAAGGCAATATTCTTTCTTGAATCTTGACATGGTCTAAGCCTACCTACCTAATCAAGTATAATTTGACTAATATATAGTTGACGAGTGTAGTGGTGGTGGTCGTGGCATGCCCTATGCTCTTCGACCGAACCAGTGCTGGTTAACAAGGGACAAGATGGATCGCCACTTGTACTACTGCATGCATGCAGTATAGGTACACTTACTGCAAAGGAAACAATCATCCATGATTGACCATCACTAACAGACCACAATCATGCCTTGTGCACAATCCCCGACCGAGTCGGCACACAGATGGACCGCCACTTGTACCACATCATGCATCTTGTTTATACAATTTATCCTTACTCTATTAGTTGTCTCCTTCCTAATCTCCACCTAACGCTAATTCTGATGTATAAGAAAGGAAGACCAACGCGGCGACGACCACGACCATTGACCAACCGCATCCATCCATCCATCCATCCATCCGTTAGTCCATTCATCCGTCGATCAATAACTAATGCATGCAATGAATATGCATATCTACGTCCAACAAAGCCAAAGAGAATGACCGGTCGAACATGTCAACAACCTTTTATGCTTCTATATATACATTGCCATCGATGCAGGCTTCCTCAATCCAACTGGAGCAAAGCAGACACCACATACACCTCACTCAGCTCAGCTCACCTCATTTCGAAGAAGAAAAGAAAGAAGATCTAAATCGCGTCATGTTGCCAGGAAGGTTTCTTGGTCAGAAGAAGGTGAGGTCACCGGCGGGTCCGTCCACAACCCCAAGAACACCAACGCTAGCGGCAACCTCAAGACCGTCAACAACAGTGCCTCCGTTGGTTGCCTCAACAACATTACCAAGGGTGACTACTCCTGGGGCCTCAAGATCCTGAGCCAGCGTGGCTTCTTCCACCACATCAAGAACATCAGCAATGGCAGTTCCGCCCACGGGCTCAAGAATATCAGCAACGTCGGCTCAACCCGCTAATTCGAGACCCGCAAACTCAAGACCGTCAACAACAGCAAATCCGCATCTGACCTCAAGAACTTCAACGACGGCAAATTTGTATGCGACCTCAAGAACTTCAACAACTGCAAATCCGTATGCAACCTCAAGAACGCCAACAACGACAAATCCGCCTGCAACCTCAAGAACGTCAACAATGGCAAATCCATACGCAGCCTCAAGAATGTTAGCAACATCAGTAGCGGTGGCTCCTTCTGCGACCTCAAGAATGTCAACAAGAGCCGCTCCATCCACGACCTCCAGAATGTCAACTAGAGCAACGGTGGCCTCAAACCAACCGAGGACACTGCAGCCAGGTGCGCCGACCTCAAAAACGGCTAGGACGATGGCCCCACCCTTGTCCGCAACGACAAGTCGTAGTCGTGCCGCTCCCACACGTCCAACTGCTTCAAGCACACACCGATGATCTCCATCCATGTATGTCGTCCATCTTCAATGAAGTTAAGTGCGTTGAGACCAGATTAGTTATGTTACAGTAAATTAATAAATTTGTAAACTCGATTGGGTCGAGCCAGTGACATGTAAGCCAGTAGTGTGCCAATTGATGAATAGAGGGTCTACGGGCTTGGATGTAATTTATGTTATTTGGTGGTTCTTTGTACTATAATGACATTGATGAATAAAATGGAAGTCTTTCCAGCAATAAAAGATAAGTGTACCAGATCACGTTGCGGCTATTTTTGTTTTTCCTGGTGTTATCGAGTCATGTTGTTGGGTGACCAAATAAAAGAACTGAGTCAGAAATTACGTACACATGATTATTAACACGTCAACAACCAACATAGGAGCTCTGTTAGGCCTTTTAATCTTGATTATGTATCTTGTAACTTAGATGTCTTGGGAGTAGCGAGTCCGGCGAAGCTTCAACAAAGATGTGTCGAGAAGGCGAGATGCTAGACCGCCGTGAGAAGCGGCAAGACGTGATGAAGCTGGAGCGTGACCGGCTGCACGATGAGGAGGAGCTGCACTAGTAGAAAACGGGCCTATTGTCCCGGTTCATAAGGGCTTTTTGTCCCGGTTCCTGAACCGGGACTAAAGGGTCGTTACTAATGCCCTGACCCTTTAGTCCCGGTTCTAACCAGAACCGGGACAGATGGGCCTCCACGTGGCCGGTGCGCCGAGCCCAGGCAGGAGGGTCTTTGGTCCCGGTTGGTGGAACCAACCGGGACCAATAGGCATCCACGCGTCAGCATTTCTGTGGCTGAATTTTTTTGAAAGGGGCTTGTTTAGGGGTTTTGGGGGTTAATTTAGTTTGTTATTAGCTAGCTAATAGAGAGAAGTGTTCTCTCTTATATCTCCGTGCTTGGTTTATACCAACGCTATGCTATGCCTAAACATGGCTTAGATTGAAGTGAAGGCAACATATGTGGTGCATGTCGAAAGTAATACTAATTAATCCTAACTTGATCAAGTTTGGATTAGTACTACTTTTGACATGCACCACATGCATGTTGTCTTCACTTCAATCCAATCCATGTTCATTTCACCCACTGATATATGTACAATAACTCTTCATGCTCACATCATGCATCATCATAATAATAAGTCCTACTAATCATCATGATAGAACTTCTACTCGTTATTAATAACAAGTCATACGATCATCATCCTCATAGTCATCAAACCCAACCCTACTTAATTGTTCTTAGCACATGATCATCAGTATTAGGTAGGACCTAAGTACCCTCTTTAAGGTAAAATAGCATAAAACAGTATAGACCCTGACTCTCCATTATGGAGAATGGAGATCATCCTGTCTTCAATTATTGCGCCGCGCTTCCTTTTGCGTCCAAGAACCTCTTTACGAGTGTCCATACATTTTTCCATTCTCTGATTTGCATGTCTCCACTTCTTTTAGAAATCCGGTATGGACAGTTGAGATGCGTAGGATGACCTGGATATATGTTCAAAACATCAAGGCGACCATGCTCATACATCAGATGAGGCACACAATCCTCTGGGATTATCTGTTGAAAAACATAGTAATAACTTCATAGTTAGCAATGAAGTACTAGTTTTATATAGAAGTATGCAAAAGATGCACGTATGTCGTAATAGTAAAAAATCTTACCAGGGTATCTCCATAGTAGTTACCGTAGTTCAACACGTGCACTAGTGGCACGTATTGACCATAATGTTGAGGAGTTCGATTGTAGATATTGTAATTCTCAAGATCATTACAAAATCCAACCAGATGATTTTTATCCTTCTAAGTTAACTCAGAGCCATCGGTGTAGTAAGTTCTATCTATCATCTTCTGCACATTCTTTGATACTTCAAAATAAGCTGTCAATGGAAATAAGCTGTCAACTATTTTGAAATGAACAATATAAATTAGTTAATAATTAACTATGTTTGAGAAACTCACATAGCGGTAGAACTGAAGGCGTATCAATAAGGACCCAAATGTCCATATTGTCTTGCTCGATTTCAGGATCACCAAGATCCATGGTGACAAGCATACCCTCATCAAAATCATACAATTTGCAAAATGCTTCTCAATTTTTGCAACCAAAATGGGTTACGCTCTCAGCATTATACAGCTTTACTTCAAAATCCACATCATGATGGGTCCTTAGGTGAATTTTCTTCGTTTCAAAATTTTCATGGTCTTCAAAATCCATCCTCTCCAAGACATAGCGTCTTGCATGGCATGGGATAAACTATACTCGAATTGTAAAAGATGAAAATTACACGTTGAAATAGTTGAAGTCATGCTTAATTATGAAAAAAACACTTGTCGTCGTTGCGTACCGTTTCAACTTCGAAGGTCTCCTCGAGCTTAATGCTGAAGCGCCGATCATCGTCCAGGTGAGGCCTGTCGCACAGACCTCGATCGTCGTGGTACCAGTCGCACTCCCCAGGGAGACTTCCGTCGTCCGATGATGACATTTCCTACGTTCATAATTCAAAGATTAAACATGTACAATTAAATTTAAATATATATATATATATATATATATATATATGTGTGTGTGTGTGTGTGTGTGTGTGTGTGTGTGTACTACAAAAACTAAATTAGATCATTATTATTCAACTAATCATATGCATATGCCTTGCATAGTGCTCTCCAATTTGAACATTCAATAAGAAAAATCAAATCGCAAAATAAAGTAGTATTCAAATTAGGATGCATTCAATTATAAGAAAAACTACATCATCTCCATGTGTCCGTACATCGTTGAATATTATCACTAATACACGTCGAATAATATCATACATATCGCCTGTACAGCTAGAACCGTAGCGCCCGACGGGTATCAACGCGGGCGGTGGACACCCAAAGGGAAGGAACCATCACAGGATCATAGCTCCAGTGAGATCCCTAAAGAACCTGCCAGGTATTCTCGAACCTGCCCTCCAACGCCACCATGTAGCGACGGACGTGCTGGTCCTCCTCGCTGACACGGTGACGTACCACCTCCGCGGTGTCCGGAAGCCTCGGCACCGTCACTGGCCCACGCGACCGCCACCAAACAAGGATCGGGTCAACGACGGGCTGGCTCCTCACCAAGCTACGCCCCCCGGAAGGTAGCGCCTCCCAGTACCACCCCGGCGGAGCCCAGTCCCGAACATGGCCCATCTGGTCAAGCAGGTGTCGTCCTCCGCCGACTCGACGACGAGGATGCGGGATAGGCATCGTCCACGTCGATGCGGGAATAATTGCTTTAACTAAAAAAATAAACTAGTTCTATTAATTTTCTTGCTAAAAATAAAATACTTCTATAGTAAAATAAACCAGTTTTATTAAATCAACTAGTTCAACTACTAAGCACTTACTATAAATAGAATAAAGTAGTACTTACTAAAAATAAACAAGTTTACCTAGTTCTAACTAATTCCATTAAACACTTTCTAAGTAGTACTTACTAAAAGTTATCGGGGAGGGGGGGTATATCGACAACGACATACCCGATAACAAAAATAAGAAGAGGAAGAAGAAGAAAAAAAAAGAGGAGAAGAAGAAAGGAATAAAGGAGGAGATTGAAGAAAAAAAAGAAAAAAAGAGGAGGAGAAGAAGAATAATTCTTCTTCTTCTCCTCTATTCCTTCTTCTTCTCCTCTTTTTTCTTCTTCTTTTTCATCTTCTTATTTATTTCTCCTCTTCTTCCTCTCCTCTTCTTCTTATTCTTCTTCTTCTTCTCCTTCTTCCTCTTCTTATTTTCCTTTTTTCTCTCCTTCTTTTTCTTCTAAATATGAACATATACATAAATGACTTTGATCATACATAATTTTCAGATTCCTACACAATATGAACATATACATAAATTGACAAAGAAAATTCTATGAACAAAAAAAATCATAAAAATTCTATGAACAAAATTACAACAGAAAAAAATCATAAAAAATCTATGAACAAAATTACAACAGAAAAAAATCATAAAAAATCTATGAACAAAATTACAACAGTAAAAAATCATAAAAAATCTATGAACAAAATTACAACAGAAAAAAATCATAAAAAATCTATGAAAAATTGACATATTCTTTGCATATGGACATACAAACATTTGCATATTCAACAATAATATTACTAAAAAAATCTAAACTACACATCTAAATTAATACAACTAAATTACAACAACTAAATTAATTAACTACACATCCAAATTAATACAACTAGTGCGGCAGCCCTGGGTGCGGCGGCGCGGCGGCAGTGGCGGCGGCCATTACAGGGAGGAGGAGGAGGGGATCGGGGCGGCGCTCACAGGGTGCGCGCGCGACGGCGACGAGGAGGAAGGGCCGGCGGCGTCGGGGCAGGGGCGGCGCGGGGCAGCGACGGCGTCGGGGCGGGGCGGCGTCGGGGCGGCGCGTCGGAGGCAGGGCGACGACGGCGACGGCGAGGCAGACAGGCAGCCTGGCGGCGTCGCGGCGGGAGAATGAGGAATAAAACGAAAAATTCATAAGTCCTGGTTATATAGACGAGGCATTGGTCTCGGTTCGTGGCAACAACCGGGACCAATGCCACCTATAGTCCTGGTTGGTGCCACCAGCCGGGTCTAAAGGGGGGCATTGGTCCCGGTTGGTGCCACGGACTGGGACCAAAGCACCCTTTAGTCCCGATTGGTGGTACCAACCGGGACCAAAGGCCTTGTGCTGCCCCGTGCCAAATCTTTAGTCCCACCTCGCTAGCTGAGGGAGCTCGAGAGTGGTTTATAAGCGCTGCTGCGCCTTCCCTCTCGAGCTCCTCTCAAATGCAGGCTTTCGGGCCTAACCCTGTGCGATGTGCCTGTGGGCCTACTGGGCCTCCTGCGGGCCTGAATCCTGGCCCATGGTACGGTTTCTAGTCGTATTCAGGCCGTGGTGGCCAAGTAGGTGGCACCTTTTTTTTCTTTGTTGCTTTATTTATTTTATTTTGTTTCTACTTACAACAAAATACTTATTGTTGCTATTTTTTCCAGTTTTTTTGTTTTGCTTTCTGCATTATTTATTTTCTTTTGTTTTTTGCTTTATTTTTTAATTCTTTATGCTTTTAGTTTTAGAAAAATTATAAAATTTTTGTTAATGCCATTACTTTTCAAATTTGAAAACACTTTTTTTTGTTTTCTTCGTTACTTTATTTATTTTATTTTGTTTCTACTTATAACAAAATACTTATTGTTAATATAAGTATTTTTTCCAGATTTTTTGTTTTGTTTTCTGCATTATTTATTTTCTTTTGTTTTTTGCTTTGTTTTTTAATTCTTTATGCTTTTAGTTTTAGAAAAATTATAAACTTTTTGTTAATGCCATTAGTTTTAAAATTTGAAAACACTTTGTGTATTATATTTACTATCTACAATCTTTCTCCACAGAGATACCAAAAATTATAAACTTTCTGTTAGTGGCAATCTTTTATCTTGTCCGCGCAATTGTTGCAGAACGCTGATATTGCGTCCTCGTCATGGCAATCTTTTATCTTGTCCTTGATAAGGAGGAATCTGGCCCAAAGCGGCGATGCGATCTAGGAGTTAGTTCAAAGACGAAAACTCTGCCGGATCCATCTGCTTGGAGTGCTCAGAGTTGATGCGAAGGGGGTTTTCGATGGCCCGAGGGGTCATCGTCGGCTCAATGGCCGAACGAGCGATCATAGTAAAGCCGCCCAGCCGGAGAGTTTGGCCTGGGGCCAGAGCTCCCCCGGAGGTGATGTTGTCTTTAAGGACAAGGCGAGCCATCGAGCCTTTCGTCGACGGCATAGTGGATCTCTCAATGAAAGCACCACAGTCGGTGTCAAAACCGGCGGATCTCGAGTAGGGGTCCCCGAACTGTGCGTCTAGGATCGATGGTAACAGGAGACGAGGGACACGATGTTTACCCAGGTTCGGGCCCTCTTTATGGAGGTAATACCCTACTTCCTGCTTGATTGATCTTGATGAATATGAGTATTACAAGAGTTGATATACCACGAGATCGTAATGGCTAAACCCTAGAAGTCTAGCCTGTATGACTATGGTAATGAGTATCTCCTTTTCGGACTAACACCTCCGGTTTATATAGACATCGGGGGGGGGGGGGGAATCTAGGGTTACATGGAGTCAGTTAAATTATTGTTGAGCCTATATCCATGATCATTGCCTTGGATATCGTTATAGCTATGCGCTTTTCTACCAATTGCTCAACAATAATTTGTTCACCCACCGTATGTTTCTTTCAAGAGAGAAGCCTCTAGTAAAACCTATGGCCCCGGGGTCTATTTTCTATCATATTATTTTAGGATCTATAAAATCAAAAACTCAAAAATACCTTGCTGCAATTTATTTATCTTTACCTTATTTTACACGTTTACTTATCTTTTATACCTATCTCTAACAGATCTCAAATTATAAACTTTTTGTTAATGCCATTAGTTTTCAAATTTGAAAACACTTTGTGTATTATATTTACTATCTACAATCTTTCTCCACAGAGATAACAAAAATTATAAACTTTCTGCTAGTGCCATTAGTTTTCAAATTAGAATAGTTAAAATTTGAATTCTTTGAAATTTGTGTGAATCTCAAGTTTGTGATTAACTTTACTAAAAAAAGAACATAGATGCGCCTATAGAGAAAATTTAACCTAAATTCATAATCAATTTCTATGAATTTCAGAGAAATTCATTATGAATTTAGGTCAAATTTCCTGTATAGGGGCATCTATTTTCATTTTGCGAGGAGCTCAACAAAGCAGAGAGGGACGGGCTTATAAACCAGTGTGGGCGCCCTTCGATTGGCGAGGTGGGACTAAACTGTGAATCGCAACGAGGACCGACCATTTAGTCCCGGTTAGTGGCATGAACCGGGACTAAAGGAGACCTATTGGTCCCGGTTCATGCCACCAACCGGGACCAGTGATGGTGGGCCAGGAGCGAGGCCCATTGGTCCCGTTTCGTCCCACCAACCGGGACTAATAGGTCCAGACGAACCGGGACCAATGGCCCATGTGGCCCGGGCGACCCCCTGGGCTCACGAACCGGGTCCAATACACCCATTGGTCCCGGTTCTGGACTGAACCGGGACTAATGGGCTTACCCGACCTGAACCTTTGCCCCCTTTTCTATTAGTGCTGGGTGATCCGGCAAGGTAGTTAGCTGCTTGTGTTGGCTGGGTCATGTGTTAGTGGCTAGGATTTGTGCATGCACTAGTTAGTTAGTTAGTGGCTGCATGCATGAGTTGCATGGCCAGGTTGCGTGGGCGTTGAGAAAGGATGGCGTGCATGTAGCTAGTAGGTTAGTGCGTGGAGGCCGAGTCTTGTGCATCGTGGAAAGATTCCAGGGGTTCGGCTCCTCTGCAGTCCAGTAATTATTGTACCGGTACTGTAGCTGTCCAAATCCACCCTCCGCTAAAATCTCACGGCTCTCCTTCCATCTCTCACCCTTTGCAGCAGGGGAGGCTCTTAAAGACCACGACCACGGCGGCCGGCGGAAGTGCACCGGTAAGAACCGGCCGCCACACATAGCCTTACTGCCTTGGTGTGTGGTTGAAATAATTTGGTTGATCATGTGTTGTTTGCTGGAACAGTATGGATGGCCAGCGTGCATCACCACTCCGATGATCGGATCTGGTGTGCTGCACTACGGGGTGTCAATGCCGGAGTAGTACCACCCCCCCGTCCGGCCTGCGTGGCGCTGCCAAGTGCTTCGCACACTCCAGAGCGTGGCGAGCAGCGCGTCGTGCCAAGGGTAGGAGCAGTCGAGGATCGTGCCGCTGCTGTCCGAAGGCGAGGGCGCCTTTGCTGCCGTTGTCGAGGACTCGGCGGATGTTGACGGCGTCTAGGTGCTCGCGAGGAAACCTTTCTTCATGCACCGACACATGAAACCGTTACGGAGTACGGGACGCCGACACCAGACTGAGGCGCCGGAGTACATGCGGACGCCCACGCTCATGTACGTTACGCCCATTGTGCCCGTGTACGGGACGCCGACGATCGTGTACGCTCCGCCCATGGTCCATGGTCCGCCCGATCATGGTGCTGCTCTTCGCCAGCATCATCTTCTATACATGTGCGCTTGTCTTCGACTGCTACCCATCCGGCGACCCGAGCCACGGCAAGGGCAACTGTTAACGTGTATTGTATCTGTGTATGTATATGTACTTGTATTCCTAGTTTATAGGATCATGGAGCATGCCCGGGCCTGCGTGCCACTTCCATCGGGCTCATTGTAACCGCTCCTCTGTGTGTATATCTTGTACTCGGTGTGGGTGAATGAATGCAGAGAGACAATTGATCATTCTACTTGGTATCAGACACCAGGCAACCCTCCCATGGCCGAGCACTCGACTGCCGCCGCCACTTCTTCGGTCACCAGCTCGGCCACCTCGCCGGGGACTCTCTCCAGCTCGTCCACCGGCGCCGGCACCACCGCCGGCATGTCCTCTCCCTTCATCTTCGGCACCATCCCCTCTTCCCACAGTGGCTCCTCCCCCTCGCTCGGTTCTCAGTTCGCCCCCTTTTCCCCCAGTCCACAGCGCCGCCGCTCTCTTTCGCCGCCGCCGCCTCCCCTCACCCCATTTTTCGCGACAGCATCCAGAACCACATCAAGTTTCTCCTCAACCCCGACGATCACAACTACCACAAGTGGAAGTCCTTCTTCCTTCTTGTTCTGATCCGCTATGGCGTCTCTCAGTTCATCGAAGAGCCCCTTCCCCCCAACGCCACCGCGTTCCAGCGCGAGCTCGACGCCCACCTCGTGCTCTGGATCTACTCCACCATTGCCGACAACCTTGTCGATCACGTCATCAGGGCCACCACCACCTACGATCTCTGGCATCGCATTCGCGACTACTTCCTGGCGAACTGCACGGCGCGGTACATGATGCTGAACCGGCAATACCGCAACCTCAAACAGGGGGATCTCTCCGTCGCCGAGTACGCCCGTCGTATGAAGCTTCTCACCGCCGGCCTCGCCGACATCGAGCACGCCGTCACCGAGGTGGATCTCACCACTCAGTTTCTTCACGGCATCGACAAATGTCTCGACACCATGCGCGTCGTGCTCGGGGACACGGTTCCTCTGCCGCCGTTCGAGACGGTGTTCTCTCGTCTGAAGCTCGCCGAGGAGAACCTCGCCCAGCGCGTGGCTGATGAGCCGGCCACGATCCTCGCTGTCACCGGGGGCGGCGGCCCCTCCGGCAGCTCCTCTGGATCCAGTGGCTCCGGTCCTCGCCCCGTCGACCGCATTGATCGGGGCCCCACCTCTCCGGCCGGCCGCGGCTCTGGCAACCGCGCTGATGGTGGCGACCGCGGTGGACGCGGCCGTGGGCGCGGGCGCGGCCGTGGACGCGGTGATCACGGCGGACGTGGCAACCCCCCGCCCATGTCCTACAATCCCTACATGGAGTTGTCCGCGCCTTACGGGATGGCCCTCCCGAACCCGTGTCCTGGCTGGGTGCCTCCCAACGCCGCCGGCGTGCTCAGCCCGCGGCCAGGGTCCCATGCGCAGGCGTATCCGATGCAGTTCTCCGGCTACCAGGCGCCCACGCCACCTGCGCCACCCTCCTGGGATCACCTCGCCATGCTCCAGGCCGCGTACAGCGCCAATGGCTTCTCCAACAACGGCTCCGCTCCGCACGAGTGGTACCTTGACAGCGGCGCCTCCTCCCACGTCACCGGCAACCCTGGTAACCTCGACCTCTCGAATCCTTCTTTAAAGCCTCGTTTCACTAGTATTGTTGTTGGCAATGGCACACATCTCCCCATTCAAGCCACTGGCTCGGCCACCCTGCCCCTTCACAACTTCCATCTACGCGACGTTCTCTTTTCCCCTCATGTAGTCACTAGTCTCATTTCTGTTCGCCAGTTCACCAAAGATAACTTATGCTCTATTGAATTTTTTCCTCTTGGCTTTGTTGTGAAGGACCTTCGAACCAGGAGGGTAATCATGATCTCCGCTAGCTCCGGCGACCTCTACACCTTCTTCGGCAATAACAAACCTTGGAGCACCGCCCTCTCCGCCACAACCTCCACCGCCGACGTATGGCATCACCGGCTTGGCCACCCCAGCCCCCAAGTTACTTCTTCCTTAGCGGCCCAAAATTTTCTTCCATCTTGTAATAAAATTGCGCATACACCATGTAATGCTTGCCAACTTGGACGGCAGCCACGCCTCCCCTTTCCTACTTCACATAGTCGCACTTTTACTCCATTTGAGCTCATTCATTGTGACTTATGGACCAGCCCCGTTGTAAGCTTTTCCGGTTATCAATATTACTTAATTGTGCTTGATGATTACACTCACTTCTCCTGGTCTTTTCCTCTTCGCAATAAGTCGGACACATCTCTTACTCTCCAACGCTTTTTCTCTTACGTCCGTACACAATACAGTGATCATCAAAGCACTTCAATGCGATAACGGTGGCGAGTTTATCAACTCCACACTACGTGCGTTCTGTTGGGGAACGTTGCAGAAAACAAAAATTTTCCTACGGTTTCACCAAGATCCATCTATGAGTTCATCTATCAACGAGTGATCGGATGCATCTACATACCTTTGTAGATCGCGAGCAGAAGCGTTCAAAGAACGGGGATGAGGTAGTCGTACACGACGTGATCCAAATCACCGGAGATCCTAGCGCCGAACGGACGGCACCTCCGCGTTCAACACACGTACGGTCAGCATGACGTCTCCTCCTTCTTGATCCAGCAAGGGGGAAGGAGAGGTTGATGAAGATCCAGCAGCACGACGCCGTGGTGGTGGATGCAGGGCGTCACAGTAGCAGGGCTTCGCCTTATACTACAAGAGAGAGGGAGAGAGGTGTAGCAGGGGAGAGGGAGGCGCCAGGACTCAGGGTGCGGCTGCCCCCTCCCCCCCCCCTCATATATATAGGCTCCCCTAGGGGGGGCGCCGGCCAGGGCTGGAGTGGCCCCCAAGGCAAGGTGGGGCGCCCCCCACCCCTAGGGTTTCAACCCTAGGCGCATGGGGTGGGCCTAGGGGGGCGCACCAGCCCACTATGGCCTGGTTCCCCTCCCCACTTTGGCCCATGGGGCCCTCCGGGATGGGTGGCCCCACCCGGTGGACCCCCGGGACCCTTCCGGTGGTCCCGGTACAATACCGGTGACCCCGAAACTTGTCCCGATGGCCGAAACAGCACTTCCTATATATAATTCTTTACCTCCGGACTATTCCGAAACTCCTCGTGATGTCCGGGATCTCATCCAGGACTCCGAACAACATTCAGGTTACTACATATACATATCTTTACAACCCTAGCGTCACCGAACCTTAAGTGTGTAGACCCTATGGGTTCGGGAGACATGCAGACATGACCGAGACGACTCTCCGGTCAATAACCAACAGCGAGATCTGGATACCCATGTTGGCTCCCACATGCTCCACGATGATCTCATCGGATGAACCACGATGTCGAGGATTCAAGCAACCCCGTATTCAATTCCCTTTGCCAGTCGGTATGTTACTTGCCCGAGATTCGATCGTCGGTATCCCAATACCTCTTTCAATCTCGTTACCGGCAAGTCACTTTACTCGTACCGTAATGCATGATCCCGTGACCAGACACTTGGTCACTTTGAGCTCATAATGATGATGCATTACCGAGTGGGCCCAGTGATACCTCTCCGTCATACGGAGTGACAAATCCCAGTCTTGATCCGTGTCAACCCAACAGACACTTTCGGAGATACCCGTAGTATACCTTTATAGTCACCCAGTTACGTTGTGACGTTTGGTACACCCAAAGCACTCCTACGGTATCCGGGAGTTACACGATCTCATGGTCTAAGGAAAGGATACTTGACATTGGAAAACTCTAGCAAACGAACTATACGATCTTGTGCTATGTTTAGGATTGGGTCTTGTCCATCACATCATTCTCCTAATGATGTGATCTCGTTATCAATGACATCCAATGTCCATAGTCAGGAAACCATGACTATCTGTTGATCAACGAGCTAGTCAACTAGAGGCTTACTAGGGACATGTTGGTGTCTATTATTCACACATGTATTACGATTTCCGGATAACACAATTATAGCATGAATAAAGACAATTATCATGAACAAGGAAATATAATAATAATGCTTTTATTATTGCCTCTAGGGCATATTTCCAACAGTCTCCCACTTGCACTAGAGTCAATAATCTAGTTACATTGTGATGAATCGAACACCCATGGAATTCTGGTGTTGATCATGTTTTGCTCTAGGGAGAGGTTTAGTCAACGGATCTGCTACATTCAGGTCCGTATGTACTTTACAAATATCTATGTCTCCATCTTGAACATTTTCACGAATGGAGTTGAAGCGACGCTTGATGTGCCTGGTCTTCTTGTGAAACCTGGGCTCCTTGGCAAGTGCAATAGCTCCAGTGTTGTCACAGAAGAGTTTGATTGGCCCCGACGCATTGGGTATGACTCCTAGGTCGGTGATGAACTCCTTCACCCAAATTGCTTCATGCGCTGCCTCCGAGGCTGCCATGTACTCCGCTTCACATGTAGATCCCGCCACGACGCTCTGCTTGCAACTGCACCAGCTTACTGCCCCACCATTCAAAATATACACGTATCCGGTTTGTGACTTAGAGTCATCCAGATCTGTGTCGAAGCTAGCGTCGACGTAACCCTTTACGACGAGCTCTTCGTCACCTCCATAAACGAGAAACATTTCCTTAGTCCTTTTCAGGTACTTCAGGATATTCTTGACCGCTGTCCAGTGTTCCTTGCCGGGATTACTTTGGTACCTTCCTACCAAACTTACGGCAAGGTTTACATCAGGTCTGGTACACAGCATGGCATACATAATAGAACCTATGGCTGAGGCATAGGGGATGACACTCATCTCTTCTATATCTTCTGCCGTGGTCGGACATTGAGCTGAGCTCAATTTCACACCTTGTAACACAGGCAAGAACCCCTTCTTAGACTGATCCATATTGAACTTCTTCAATATCTTATCAAGGTATGTGCTTTGTGAAAGACCTATGAGGCGTCTCGATCTATCTCTATAGATCTTGATGCCTAATATATAAGCAGCTTCTCCAAGGTCCTTCATTGAAAAACTCTTATTCAAGTAGGCCTTAATGCTGTCCAAGAGTTCTATATCATTTCCCATCAAAAGTATGTCATCTACATATAATATGAGAAATGCTACAGAGCTCCCACTCACTTTCTTGTAAACGCAGGCTTCTCCATAAGTCTGCGTAAACCCAAACGCTTTGATCATCTCATCAAAGCGAATGTTCCAACTCCGAGATGCTTGCACCAGCCCATAAATCGAGCGTTGGAGCTTGCACACCTTGTCAGCATTCTTAGGATCGACAAAACCTTCCGGCTGCATCATATACAATTCTTCCTTAAGGAAACCATTAAGGAATGCCGTTTTGACGTCCATTTGCCATATCTCATAATCGTAGAATGCGGCAATTGCTAACATGATTCGGACGGACTTTAGCTTCGCTACCGGTGAGAAAGTCTCATCGTAGTCAACCCCTTGAACTTGTCGATAACCCTTAGCGACAAGCCGAGCTTTATAGATGGTCACATTACCATCCGCGTCTGTCTTCTTCTTAAAGATCCATTTATTTTCTATGGCTCGCCGCTCAACGGGCAAGTCAGTCAAAGTCCATACTTCGTTTTCATACATGGATCCTATCTCGGATTTCATGGCTTCCAGCCATTTGTCGGAATCCGGGCCCGCCATCGCTTCTTCATAGTTCGAAGGTTCACCGTTGTCTAACAACATGATTTCCAAGACAGGGTTGCCGTACCACTCTGGTGCGGAACGTGTCCTTGTGGACCTACGAATTTCAGTAGGAGCTTGATCAGAAGTATCTTGATCATCATCATTAACTTCCTCTCTAGTCGGTGCAGGCACCTCAGGAACATTTTCTTGAGTTGCGCCATTTTCCGGTTCAAGAGGTAATACTTCATCAAGTTCTACTTTCCTCCCACTTACTTCTTTCGAGAGAAACTCTTTCTCTAGAAAGGATCCATTCTTGGCAACAAAGATCTTGCCTTCGGATCTGAGGTAGAAGGTATACCCAATAGTTTCTTTAGGGTATCCTATGAAGACGCATTTTTCCGACTTGGGTTCGAGCTTTTCAGGTTGAAGTTTCTTGACATAAGCATCGCATCCCCAAACTTTTAGAAACGACAGCTTAGGTTTTTTCCGAAACCATAATTCATACGGTGTCGTCTCAACGGATTTCGATGGAGCCCTATTTAAAGTGAATGCGGCAGTCTCTAAAGCATAGCCCCAAAAAGATAGCGGTAAATCGGTAAGAGACATCATAGATCGCACCATATCTAATAGAGTGCGATTACGACGTTCGGACACACCATTACGCTGAGGTGTTCCAGGCGGCGTGAGTTGTGAAACTATTCCACATTTTCTTAAGTGTGTGCCAAATTCGTGACTCAAGTATTCTCCTCCACGATCTGATCGTAGAAACTTGATTTTTCTGTCACGTTGATTTTCAACCTCACTCTGAAATTCCTTGAACTTTTCAAAGGTCTTAGACTTGTGTTTCATTAAGTAGACATACCCATATCTACTTAAGTCATCAGTGAGGGTGAGAACATAACGATAGCCACCGCGAGCCTCAACGCTCATTGGACCGCACACATCAGTATGTATGATTTCCAATAAGTTGGTTGCTCGCTCCATTGTTCCTGAGAACGGAGTCTTGGTCATTTTACCCATGAGGCATGGTTCGCACGTGTCAAATGATTCATAATCAAGAGACTCTAAAAGTCCATCTGCATGGAGCTTCTTCATGCGTTTGACACCTATATGACCAAGGCGGCAGTGCCACAAGTATGTGGGACTATCATTATCAACCTTACATCTTTTTGTATTCACACTATGAACATGTGTAGCATTACGCTCGAGATTCATTAAGAATAAACCATTCACCATTGGAGCATGACCATAAAACATATCTCTCATATAAATAGAACAACCATTATTCTCGGATTTAAATGAGTAGCCATCTCGAATTAAACGAGATCCCGATACAATGTTCATGCTCAAAGCTGGCACTAAATAACAATTATTGAGGTTTAAAACTAATCCCGTAGGTAAATGCAGAGGTAGCATGCCGACGGCGATCACATCGACCTTGGAACCATTCCCGACGCGCATCGTCACCTCGTCCTTCGCCAGTCTCCACTTATTCCGCAGCTCCTGCTTTGAGTTACAAATGTGAGAAACTGCACCGGTATCAAATACCCAAGAGCTACTACGAGTACTGGTAAGGTACACATCAATTACATGTATATCACATATACCTTTTGTTTTGCCGGCCTTCTTGTCCGCTAAGTATTTGGGGCAATTCCGCTTCCAGTGACCACTTCCCTTGCAATAAAAGCACTTAGTCTCGGGCTTGGGTCCATTCTTTGGCTTCTTCCCGGCAGCTTGCTTGCCGGGCGCGGCAACTTCCTTGCCGTCCTTCTTAAAGTTTTTCTTACCCTTGCCCTTTTTTGAACTTAGTGGTTTTATTCACCATCAACACTTGATGTTCCTTTTTGACTTCTACCTCTGCTGATTTCAGCATAGCAAATACTTCAGGAATGGTCTTTTCCATCCCCTGCATATTGAAGTTCATCACAAAGCTCTTGTAGCTTGGTGGAAGCGACTGGAGGATTCTGTCAATGACCGCGTCATCCGGGAGATTAACTCCCAGCTGATTCAAGCGGTTATGTAACCCCGACATAGTGAGTATGTGCTCACTGACAGAACTATTTTCCTCCATCTTACAGCTGAAGAATTTGTCGGAGACTTCATATCTCTCGACCCGGGCATGAGCTTGGAAAACCATTTTCAACTCTTCGAACATCTCATATGCTCCGTGTCTCTCAAAACGCTTTTGGAGTCCCGGCTCTAAGCTGTAAAGCATGCCGCACTGAACGAGGGAGTAGTCATCGGTACGTGCCTGCCAAGCGTTCATAACGTCTTGTTCTGCAGGGAACAGGTGCGTCACCCAGCGGTGCTTGTAGGACATAATCTTTCTTGGCAGCTATGAGGATGATCCTCAGGTTCCGGACCCAGTCCGTGTAGTTGTTGCCATCGTCTTTCAGCTTGGTTTCTCTAGGAACGCGTTGAAGTTGAGGACTACGTTGGCCATTTGATCTACAAGACATATTATAAATATTTTAGACTATGTTCATGATAATTAAGTTCATCTAATCAAATTATTCAATGAACTCCCACTTAGATAGACATCCCTCTTCTAGTCATCTAAGTATAACATGATCCGAGTCAACTAGGCCGTGTCCGATCATCACGTGAGACGGACTAGTCAACATCGGTGAACATCTTCATGTTGATCGTATCTTCTATACAACTCATGCTCGACCTTTCGGTCTTCTGTGTTCTGAGGCCATGTCTGTACATGCTAGGCTCGTCAAGTCAACCTAAGTGTTTGCATGTGTAAATCTGTCTTACACCCGTTGTATGTGAACGTTAGAATCTATCACACCCGATCATCACGTGGTGCTTCGAAACAACGAACTGTCGCAACGGTGCACATTTAGGGGGAACACTTCTTGAAATTATTATGAGGGATCATCTTATTTACTACCGTCGTTCTAAGTAAACAAGATGCAAAACATGATAAACATCACATGCAATCAAATAATAATAGTGACATGATATGGCCAATATCACATAGCTCCTTTGATCTCCATCTTGGGGCTCCATGATCATCTTGTCACCGGCTTGACACCATGATCTCCATCATCGTGTCTCCATGAAGTTGCTCGCCAACTATTACTTCTACTACTATGGCTAACGCGTTTAGCAATAAAGTAAAGTAATTTACATGGCGTTTCTCAATGACACGCAGGTCATACAAAAAATAAAGACAACTCCTATGGCTCCTGCCGGTTGTCATACTCATCGACATGCAAGTCGTGATTCCTATTACAATAGCATGAACATCTCATACATCACATATATATCATTCATCATTCATCACAACTTTGGCCATATCATATCACAAAGCACTTGCTGCAAAAACAAGTTAGACGTCCTCTAATTGTTGTTGCAAGTTTTACGTGGCTAAATTAGGGTTCTAGCAAGAACGTTTTCTTACCTACGTGAAAGCCACAACGTGATTTGTCAACTTCTATTTACCCTTCATAAGGACCCTTTTCATCGAATCCGCTCCAACTAAAGTGGGAGAGACAGACACCCGCCAGCCACCTTATGCAACTAGTGCATGTTAGTCGGTGGAACCGGTCTCACGTAAGCGTACGTGTATGGTTGGTCCGGGCTGCTTCATCCCACAATACCGCTGAAGCAAGATAAGACTAGTAGCGGCAAGAAAGTTGACAACATCTACGCCCACAACAAATTGTGTTCTACTCGCGCAAGAAGAACTACGCATAGACCTAGCTCATGATGCCACTATTGGGGAACATTGCAGAAAACAAAAATTTTCCTACGGTTTCACCAAGATCCATCTATGAGTTCATCTAGCAACGAGTGATCGGATGTATCTACATACCTTTGTAGATCGCGAGCGGAAGCGTTCAAAGAACGGGGATGAGGTAGTCGTACACGACGTGATCCAAATCATTGGAGATCCTAGCGCCAAACGGACGGCACCTCCGCGTTCAACACACGTATGGTCAGCGTGACGTCTCCTCCTTCTTGATCCAGCAAGGGGAAAGGAGAGGTTGATGAAGATCCAGCAGCACGATGGCGTGGTGGTGGATGCAGGGCGTCACAGTATCAGGGCTTCGCCTTATACTACGAGAGAGAGAGAGAGGTGTAGCAGGAGAGAGGGAGGCGCCAGGACTCAGGGTGCGGCTGCCCCCTCCCTCCCCCTCATATATATAGGCTCCCCTAGGGGGGGCCGGCCCTAGGAGATTGGATCTCCTAGGGGGGCGGCGGCCAGGGCTGGAGTGGCCCCCAAGGCAAGGTGGGGCGCCCCCCACCCCTAGAGTTTCAACCCTAGGCGCATGGGGTGGGCCTAGGGGGGCGCACCAGCCCACTATGGGCTGGTTCCCCTCCCCACTTTGGCCCATGGGGCCCTCCGGGATGGGTGGCCCCACCCGGTGGACCCCCGGGACCCTTCCGGTGGTCCCGGTACAATACCGGTGACCCCGAAACTTGTCCCGATGGCCGAAACAGCACTTCCTATATATAATTCTTTACCTCCGGACTATTCCGAAACTCCTCGTGACGTCCGGGATCTCATCCGGGACTCTGAACAACATTCGGGTTACTGCATATACATATCTTTACAACCCTAGCGTCACCGAACCTTAAGTGTGTAGACCCTACGGGTTCGGGAGACATGCAGACATGACCGAGACGACTCTCCGGTCAATAACCAACAGCGGGATCTGGATACCCATGTTGGCTCCCACATGCTCCTCGATGATCTCATCGGACGAACCACGATGTCGAGGATTCAAGCAACCCCGTATTCAATTCCCTTTGCGAGTCGGTATGTTACTTGCCCGAGATTCGATCGTCGGTATCCCAATACCTCGTTCAATCTCGTTACCGGCAAGTCACTTTACTCGTACCGTAATGCATGATCCCATGACCAAACACTTGGTCACTTTGAGCTCATAATGATGATGCATTACCGAGTGGGCCCAGTGGTACCTCTCCGTCATATGGAGTGACAAATCCCAGTCTTGATCCGTGTCAACCCAACAGACACTTTCGGAGATACCCGTAGTCTACCTTTATAGTCACCCAGTTATGTTGTGACGTTTGGTACACCCAAAGCACTCCTACGGTATCCGGGAGTTACACGATCTCATGGTCTAAGGAAAGGATACTTGAAATTGGAAAACTCTAGCAAACGAACTATACGATCTTGTGCTATGTTTGGGATTGGGTCTTGTCCATCATATCATTCTCCTAATGATGTGATCTCGTTATCAATGACATCCAATGTCCATAGTCAGGAAACCATGACTATCTGTTGATCAACGAGCTAGTCAACTAGAGGCTTACTAGGGACATGTTGGTGTCTATTATTCACACATGTATTACGATTTCCGGATAACACAATTATAGCATGAATAAAGACAATTATCATGAACAAGGAAATATAATAATAATGCTTTTATTATTGCCTCTAGGGCATATTTCCAACACGTTCTTCTCCACAAATGGCATTGTCTACCGCTTCTCTTGCCCTCACACCTCACCCCAAAATGGCAAGGCCGAACGGCTTCTACGCACCACCAACGACATCATTGTTGGGGAACGTAGCAGAAATTCAAAATTTTCCTACGTGTCACCAAGATCAATCTATGGAGAAACCTGCAACGAGGGGAAGGAGAGTGCATCTACATACCCTTGTAGATCGCTAAGTGGAAGCGTTCAAGAGAACGGGGTTGATGGAGTCGTACTCGTCGTGATCCAAATCACCGGAGATCCTAGTGCCGAACGGACGGCACCTCCGCGTTCAACACACGTACAGCCCGGTGACGTCTCCCATGCCTTGATCCAGCAAGGAGAGAGGGAGAGGTTGAGGAAGACTCCATCCAGCAGCAGCACAACGGCGTGGTGGTGATGGAGGAGCGTGGCTATCCTGCAGGGCTTCGCCAAGCACCACGGGAGAGGAGAAGGACTTGGAAGAGGGGAGGGCTGCACCAAAGGCAAAGGTATAGCTGCCCTCCCACCCCCCCCCCCACATATATATAGGGGCAAGGGAGAGGGGGGCCGGCCCCCTCAGATCCCATCTGAGGAGGGGGGTGGCGGCCAAGGGGGGTTGCCTTGCCCCCCAAGGCAAGGGGGCGCCCCCCCTTTAGGGTTCCCCAAAAATCCTAGGCGCATGGGCCCTAAGGGGGAGGCGCCCAGCCCACTAAGGGGCTGGTCCCTTCTCCACATACAGCCCATAGGGCCCTCCGGGGCAGGTGGACCCTCCTGGTGGACCCCCGGAACCCCTTCGGTGGTCCCGGTACAATACCGGGAACCCCCCGAATTATTCCGGTGACCGTATGATGACTTCCCATATATAAATCTTTACCTCTGGACCATTCCGGAACTCCTCGTGACGTCCGGGATCTCATCCGGGACTCCGAACAACATTCGGTAACCACATACAAACTTCCTTTATAACCCTAGCGTCATCGAACCTTAAGTGTGTATACCCTACGGGTTCGGGAGACATGCAGACATGACCGAGACGTTCTCCGGTCAATAACCAACAGCGGGATCTGGATACCCAAGTTGGCTCCTACATGTTCCACGATGATCTCATCGGATGAACCACGATGTCAAGGACTTAATCAATCCCGTATACAATTCCCTTTGTCTATCGGTACGATACTCGCCCGAGATTCGATCGTCGGTATCCCGATACCTTGTTCAATCTCGTTACCGGCAAGTCTCTTTACTCGTTCCGTAACACATCATCCCATGATCAACTCCTTGATCACATTGTGCACATTATGATGATGTCCTACCGAGTGGGCCCAGAGATACCTCTTCGTCACACGGAGTGACAAATCTCAGTCTCGATTCGTGCCAACCCAACAGACACTTTCGGAGATACCTGTAGTGCACCTTTATAGTCACCCAGTTACGTTGTGATGTTTGGTACACCCAAAGCATTCCTACGGTATCCGGGAGTTGCACAATCTCATGGTCTAAGGAAATGATACTTGACATTAGAAAAGCTTTAGCATACGAACTACACGATCTTTGTGTTAGGCTTAGGATTGGGTCTTGTCCATCACATCATTCTCCTAATGATGTGATCCCGTTATCAATGACATCCAATGTCCATGATCAGGAAACCGTAACCATCTATTGATCAACGAGCTAGTCAACTAGAAGCTTACTAGGGACATGGTGTTGTCTATGTATCCACACATGTATCTGAGTTTCCTATCAATACAATTATAGCATGGATAATAAACGATTATCATGAACAAGGAAATATAATAATAACTTATTTATTATTGCCTCTAGGGCATATTTCCAACAGTCTCCCACTTGCACTAGAGTCAATAATCTAGTTCACATCACCATGTGATTAACACTCACAGATCACATCGCCATGTAACCAACATCCAAAGAGTTTACTAGAGTCAATAATCTAGTTCACATCACTATGTGATTAGCACTCAATGAGTTCTGAGTTTGATCATGTTGCTTGTGAGAGAGGTTTTAGTCAACGGGTCTGAACCTTTCAGATCTGTGTGTGCTTTACAAATCTCTATGTCATCTCCTAGATGTAGCTACCACGTTCTATTTGGAGTTATTCCAAATAACTGTTCTACTTGGAGCTATTCTTAATTGTTGCTCCATTATACGTATCCGGTATCTCTACTCAGAGCTATCCGGATAGGTGTTAAGCTTGCATCGACGTAACCCTTTACGACGAACTCTTTTACCACCTCCATAATCGAGAAAATTCCTTAGTCCACTAGTTACTAAGGATAACTTTGACCGCTGTCCTGTGATCCATTCTTGGATCACCCTTGTACCCCTTGACTGACTCATGGCAAGGCACTCTTCAGGTGCGGTACATAGCATAGCATACTGTAGAGCCTACGTCTTAAGCATAGGGGACGACCTTCGTCCTTTCTCTCTATTCTGCCATGGTCGATCTTTAAGTCTTAACTTCATACCTTAAAACTCAGGCAAGAACTCCTTCTTTGACTGATCCATCTTGAACACCTTCAAGATTATGTCAAGGTATGTGCTCATTTGAATGTACCATTAAGCGTTTTGATCTATCCTTATAGATCTTGATGCTCAATGCTCAAGTAGCTTAATCTAGGTTTTCCATTGAAAAACACTTTCCAAATAACCCTATATGCTTTCCAGAAATTCTACGTCATTTTCGATCAACAATATGTTAACAACATATACTCATCAGAAATTCTATAGTGCTCCCACTCACTTCTTTGGAAATACAAGTTTCTCATAAACTTTGTATACACCTAAAATCTTTGATCATCTCATCAAAGCATACATTCCAACTCCGAGATGCTTACTCCAGTCCTTAGAAGGATTGCTGGAGCTTTGCATACTTATTAGCATCTTTCAGGATTGACAAAACCTTCCGGTTGTATCACATACAACCTTTCCTCAAGAAAAGTCGTCGAGGAAACAATGTTTTGACATCCTATCTGCAAGATTTCATAAATAATGCAGTAATCGCTAATATAATTCCAACATACTCTTAGCATCGCTACGAGTGAGAAAGTCTCATCGTAGTCAACTCCTTGAACTTGTCGGAAAACATCTTAACGACAAGTCGAGCTTTCTTAATGGTGATACTTACCATCATTGTCCGTCTTCCTTTTAAAATCCATCTGTACCTAACAGCCTTACGACCATCAAGTAGTTCTTCCAAAGTCTACACTTTGTTTTCATACATGGATCCTCTCTCGGATTTTATGGTCTCGAGCCATTTATCGGAATCCGGGCCCACCATCGCTTCTCCATAGCTCGTAGGTTCATTGTTGTCTAGCAACATGACTTCCAAGACAGGATTACGTACCACTCTAAAGTAGTACGCATCCTTGTCATCCCACGAGGTTTGGTAGTGACTTGATCTGAAGTTTCATGATCACTATCATAAGCTTCCACTTCAATTGGTGTAGGTGCCACAGGAACAACTCCCTGTGCCCTGTCACACACTAGTTGAAGAGACGGTTCAATAACCTCATCAAGTCTCCACCATCCTCCCACTCAATTCCTTCGAGAGAAACTGTTCCTCGAGAAAGGACCCAATTCTAGAAACAACCCCTTATTGCTTTCGGATCTGAGACAGGAGGTATACCCAACTGTTCTGGGTGTCCTATGAAGATGCATTTATCCGCTTTGGGTTCGAGCTTATCAGCCTGAAACATTTTCACATAAGCGTCGCAGCCCCAAACTTTTTAAGAAATGACAGCTTAGGTTTCTCTAAACCATAGTTCATACGGTGTCATCTCATCGGAATTACGTGGTGTCCTATTTAAAGTGAATGTGGTTGTCTTTAATGCCTAACATATAAACTATCGTGGTAATTCGATAAGAGACATCATGGTATGCATCATATCCAATAGGGTGCAGTTATGATGTTCGGACACACCATCACACTATGGTATTCCAGGCTGTATTAGTTGTGAAACAATTTCCACAATGTCTTAATTCTGTGCCAAACTCGTAATTAAGATATTCATCTCTATGATCATATCATAGATCTTTTATCCTCTTGTCACGACGATCTTTCAACTTCACCCTGAAATTACTTGAACCTTTCAATAATTCAGACTCGTGATTCATCAAGTAAATATACTCAACATCTACTCAAATCATCTGTGAAGTAAGAACATAACGATATCCACTACATGCCTCAGCACTCATTGGACTGCACACATCAAAATGTATTACTTCCAACAAGTTGTTTTCTAGTTCCATTTTACTGAAAACGAGGCCTTTCAGTCATCTTGACCATGTGGTATGATTTGCATGTCTCAAGTGATTCAAAATCAAGTGAGTCCAAACGATCCATCTATATAGAGTTTCTTCATGCATATCTACCAACAAACATGGTTCGCATGTCTCAATCCTTTCAAAAATGAGTGAGTCCAAAGATCCATCAACATGGAGCTTCTTCATGCATTTTATACCGATATGACTTAACGTGGCAGTGCCACAAGTAGGTGGTACTATCATTACTATCCTATATCTTTTGGTATGAACATGTGTATCACTACGATCGAGATTCAATAAACCATTCATTTTAGGTGCAAGACCATTGAAGGTATTATTCAAATAAACAGAGTAACCATTATTCTCCTTAAATGAATAACCGTATTGCGATAGACATAATCCAATCACGTCTATGCTCAACGCAAACACCAAATAACAATTATTTAGGTTTAACACCAATCTCGATGGTAGAGGGAGCGTGCAATGCTTGATCATATCAACATTGGAAACACTTCCAACACATATCGTTAGCTCACCTTTAGCTAGTCTCCGTTTATTCTGTAGCTTTTATTTCGAGTTACTAACACTTAGTAACCGAACCGGTATCTAATACCCTGGTGCTACTAGGAGTACTAGTAAAGTACACATCAACACAATGTATATCCAATATACTTCTATCGACCTTGCCAGCCTTCTAATCTACCAAGTATCTAGGGTAATTCTGCTCCAGTGGCTGTTCCCCTTATTACAGAAGCACTTAGTCTCGAGTTTGGGTTCAACCTTGGGTTTCTTCACTAGAGCAGCAGCTGATTTGCCGTTTCATGAAGTATCCCTTCTTGCCCTTGCCCTTCTTGAAACTAGTGGTTTCACCAACCATCAACAATTGATGCTCCTTCTTGATTTCTACTTTCGCGGTGTCAAACATCGCGAATATATGTCCCTGATATATTATAGTTCATCACGAAGCTCTAGCAACTTGGTGGTAATGACTTCGGAGAAACATCGTTATCTCATCTGGAAGATCAATTCCCTCTCGATTCAAATGATTGTTGTACTCAGACAATCTGAGCACAAGCTCAACAATTGAGCTTTTCTTCCTTAGTTTGTAGGCTAAGAAAATCTTCGGAGGTCTTATACCTCTTGACGTGGGCACGAGCCTGAAATCCCAATTTCAGCCCTCAAAACATCTCATATGTTTCGCGACGTTTCAAAAACGTCTATGGTGCCTCAACTCTAAACCGTTTAAGTGAACTATCACGTAGTTATCAAAACGTGTATGTCAGATGTTTGCAACATCCACAGACGACGTTCGAGGTTCAGCACACTGAGCGGTGCATTAAGGACATAAGCCTTCTATGAAGCAATGAGGACAATCCTCAGTTTATGGACCTAGTCCGCATAATTGCTACTATCAACTTTCAACTAAATTTTCTCTAGGAACATATCTAAACAATAGAACTGAAGCGCGAGCTACGACTTAATTTGCGAAGATCTTCTAACTATGTTCAGGATAATTAAGTTCATCTTATGAACTCCCACTCAGATAGACATCCCTCTAGTCATCTAAGCGATTACATGATCCGAGTCAACTAGGCCGTGTCCGATCATCACGTGAGACGGACTAGTCATCATCGGTGAACATCTTCATGTTGATCGTATCTACCATACGACTCATGCTCGACCTTTCGGTCTCTGTGTTCCGAGGCCATGTCTGTACATGCTAGGCTCGTCAAGTTAACCCTAAGTGTTTTTGCATGTGTAAAACTGTCTTACACCCGTTGTATGTGAACGTAAGGATCTATCACACCCGATCATCACGTGGTGCTTCGAAACGACGAACTTTAGTAACGGTGCACAGTTAGGGGAGAACACTTCTTGAAATTGTTGTAAGGGATCATCTTATTTACTATCGTTGTTCTAAGTAAACAAGATGCAAAAACATGATAAACATCACATGCAATGAAATAATAGTGACATGATATGGCCAATATCATATAGCTCCTTTGATCTCCATCTTGGGGCTCCATGATCATCATCGTCACCGGCATGACACCATGATCTCCATCATCATGATCTCCATCATCGTGTCTTCTTGAAGTTGTCACGTCATCTATTACTTCTACTACTATGGCTAATGCTTTAGCAATAAAGTAAAGTAATTACATGTCGTTTATGTTGACACGCAGGTCATAAATAAATAAAGACAACTCCTATGGCTCCTGCCGGTTGTCATACTCATCGACATGCAAGTCGTGATTCCTATTACAAGAACATGATCAATCTTATACATCACATATATCATTCATCACATCCTTTGGCCATATCACATCACATAGCATACCCTGCAAAAACAAGTTAGACGTCCTCTAATTGTTATTTGCATGTTTTACGTGGCTGCTATGGGTTTCTAGCAAGAACGTTTCTTACCTACGCAAAAACCACAACGTGATATGCCAATTGCTATTTACCCTTCATAAGGACCCTTTTCATCGAATCCGATCCGACTAAAGTGGGAGAGACAGACACCCGCCAGCCACCTTATGCAACTAGTGCATGTTTGTCGGTGGAACCGGTCTCACGTAAGCATACGTGTAAGGTTGGTCCGGGCCGCTTCATCCCACAATGCCGCCGAATCAAGATTGGACTAGTAACGGTAAGCATATTGAACAAAATCAACGCCCACAACTACTTTGTGTTCTACTCGTGCATAGAATCTACGCAATAGACCTAGCTCATGATGCCACCTTGTAGATCAATCTATGGAGAAACCAGCAACGAGGGGAATGAGAGTGCATCTACATACCCTTGTAGATCGCTAAGCGGAAGCGTTCAAGAGAACGGGGTTGATGGAGTCGTAATCGTCGTGATCCAAATCACCGGAGATCCTAGTGCCGAACGGACGGCACCTCCGCGTTCAACACACGTACAGCCCGGTGACGTCTCCCATGCCTTGATCCAGCAAGGAGAGAGGGAGAGGTTGAGGAAGACTCCATCAAGCAGCAGCACAACGGCGTGGTGGTGATGGAGGAGCGTGGCTATCCTGCAGGGCTTCGCCAAGCACCACGGAAGAGGAGAAGGACTTGGAAGAGGGGAGGGCTGCACCAAAGGCAAAGGTATAGCTGCCCTCCCACCACCCCCCCCCCCACATATATATAGGGGCAAGGGAGAGGGGGGTCGGCCCCCTCAGATCCCATCTGAGGAGGGGGGTGGCGGCCAAGGGGGGTTGCCTTGCCCCCCAAGGCAAGGGGGCGCCCCCCCTTTAGGGTTCCCCAAAAATCCTAGGCGCATGGGCCCTAAGGGGGAGGCGCCCAGCCCACTAAGGGGCTGGTCCCTTCTCCACATACAGCCCATAGGACCCTCCGGGGTAGGTGGACCCTCCCGGTGGACCCCCGGAACCCCTTCGGTGGTCCCAGTACAATACCGGGAACCCCCCGAATTATTCCAGTGACCGTATGATGACTTCCCATATATAAATCTTTACCTCCGGACCATTCCGGAACTCCTCGTGACGTCCGGGATCTCATCCGGGACTCCGAACAACATTCGGTAACCACATACAAACTTCCTTTATAACCCTAGCGTCATCGAACCTTAAGTGTGTAGACCCTACGGGTTCGGGAGACATGCAGACATGACCGAGACGTTCTCCGGTCAATAACCAACAGCGGGATCTGGATACCCATGTTGGCTCCTACATGTTCCACGATGATCTCATCGGATGAACCACGATGTCAAGGACTTAATCAATCCCGTATACAATTCCCTTTGTCTATCGGTACGATACTCGCCCGAGATTCGATCGTCGGTATCCCGATACCTTGTTCAATCTCGTTACCGGCAAGTCTCTTTACTCGTTCCGTAACACATCATCCCGTGATCAACTCCTTGATCACATTGTGCACATTATGATGATGTCCTACCGAGTGGGCCCAGAGATACCTCTCCGTCACACGGAGTGACAAATCCCAGTCTCGATTCGTGCCAACCCAACAGACACTTTCGGAGATACCTGTAGTGCACCTTTATAGTCACCCAGTTACGTTGTGACGTTTGGTACACCCAAAGCATTCCTACGGTATTCGGGAGTTGCACAATCTCATGGTCTAAGGAAATGATACTTGACATTAGAAAAGCTTTAGCATACGAACTACACGATCTTTGTGCTAGGCTTAGGATTGGGTCTTGTCCATCACATCATTCTCCTAATGATGTGATCCCGTTATCAATGACATCCAATGTCCATGGTCAGGAAACCGTAACCATATATTGATCAACGAGCTAGTCAACTAGAGGCTTACTAGGGACATGGTGTTGTCTATGTATCCACATATATCTGAGTTTCCTATCAATACAATTATAGCATGAATAATAAACGATTATCATGAACAAGGAAATATAATAATAACTTATTTATTATTTCCTCTAGGGCATATTTCCAACAATCATCCGCACCCTCCTAGTCCAAGCCAACCTCACACCTTCCTTTTGGGCTGAGGCCTTGCACACGGCCACGTATCTTCTCAACCGTCGTCCTTCCCGTGCCATTCACGATTACACACATTACTTTATGCTTCATGGCATTCACCCCACGTACGACCATTCACGAGTGTTCGGGTGTCTTTGTTACCCCAACCTATATCCCACCTCTCCCCACAAGCTTGCCCCGCGCTCTACTCGCTGCATTTTCCTCGGATATCCTCTTGAACACAAAGGGTATCGTTGCTACGATCTCTCCCAACGACGCGTAATCGTCTCTCGTCACGTCACGTTTGACGAAACTATTTTTCCATATGACCCACCCACACCAACACCCCAACCAGCCCGCTCCGCAGAAAATCCCGCATCGCCTCCCCTCCAATCGCTGCCCGATTCGCTGCTCCCCTCACCTACCTCATACCGGGTCCCACGCGATCCCCCGGATGGGACGCTCCCATGCACGTCAATCCCGCCTGGCCAGCTCACCCCACGCCCACCAACCACCTCCCCATGCAGCTCCCCCACTGGATCGCACCAGCTAGTAAGGCTATGTGGTGGTCGCTTCTTATCGGTGCGCTTCCGCCGGCCGCCATGGTCGCAGTCTTTAAGAGCCTCCACTGCTGCAAAGGGTGAGGGAAGGAAGGAGAGCCATCGGATTGAAACGGACGGCGGATTTGGACAGCTACAGTACCCGTACAGTAATTACTGGACTGCAGAGGAGCCGAACCCAGATTCCAGGGATGCATGGTCTTATCTTGTACTGCCTACTTAAGTTAAGAAAATGAATGAGAAGAAAAGGCGGTGAGGGCTGCAGCCACAATGTAGTGTTTGTTTTCACCAAGGGGAGAGCGTCTTGGGAAAGCTAGCGGCTGGTTTCTCCCTTGGTGCATGTGTGCGTGCGTGTGTGTTCTTGTGTTCTTATGGGAAGAAGATAGAGAGAAGCAACCAGAGAAAGAGAGAGGGAGCTGTGAGAGGCAGCACCAAGGTAGAAGAGTGGCGCTGCGAGAGGCGGCGCCAACAAGCTCCTCCCAAAAAAGCTAGGGTTCCTCTGCCTCCCGTCGGTGCTGCCGCCGGTCCGCCTCGTCTTCGTTGGCCTTAGGGCCATGGCAGCGTGGTGGATCTCGCCCTTTCCGGCGGGAGGGCTCCATTTTCATATGTTCTTTCGAATTTTGTTAGGGTTTGTGTCCTGCTCAGGAAGACGAGACGGCGGCGACTACGTAAAGATGAAATAAGGTTCTCCCTGCCTAGCCTTCATCCCGGTGGTGTGTCTAGTATCATCGGTGGGTGTGTGGAGGTGTGTCTCTGGCAGATCTGTCATTGATGGATTTGCTCGGATCTGGTCGTAGTTCATCTATGTTCATGTGTGTTCAGGTTGGATCATTCTGATCTAAACTACTTTTCAATGGCGGCGATTGCTGTTCTGGTGCGCTGGTCCTATGGGGCCTTAGCATGACGATTTTCCAACTGTCTACTACAACAAGCTTTACCCGGCTCCGGCGAGGGAGGGGCGATGATGGCGGTCCGCATTCTGCTCGCTGAAGTGCTTGAAGTCGTCTCTAGATGGTTCACGAATCTGGATGTAATTTCTATTATTTTTGGTGTTTGTTATACTGTCATGATTGAAGATGAATAGATCTTACGTTTTCTTGTAAAATAATTAACATGTCGCTGAACTACCTCTCTCATGTGTTTCATCCCAGTTTCTTGCGATATTCATTAGCATCGATCTAAGACTGGAGAAGTCCGGTGGTGGAGTTCAGAGTTTGTCTCACTGCCATATCAGCAGCCAATTAACCCCACGGAAAATAAGCAGAACGGCTCAAGGTAGGGCGCTAGCAATTGAGCAGCGGCAAGACTCTAGCGAGGGGTTGAGCGGTGTTCTTATGTAGTGGTGTTAACACACTTAATTAACTTGCTCCAATAATACTCTCCGTTCTTAAATATAAGTCTTTTTAGAGATTTCTATATGAACTGTATACTAATGTATATAGACGTATTCTAGAGCATAGATTCACACATTTTGCTTTGTATGTAGTTTATACTCCCTTCATTTCCTTATACAAGGTCACTATCAAAAATACATTTTGCATCAATACAAGGCCACCAACAGTAACTGAGGCAAAAATTAATGATGTTTCCTCATACTACCAACTTTTTAATACTTACATGCATGTAGTCATAATGGCACTCAGCTATTTCCTTCCCATTCATTCGTTGCATGTTTATGGCGTATTAATGACTGTGGTTAACGAGAAGAAAAATTGACTTGCAAAGCAGTCCTTAAATTTTATCTTGATACCTGTAATATGAGTTTGTGGCCTTGTATAAGGGAATGGAGGGAGTATTTAGGAACGGAGGGAGTAGTGGTTAACGCGATGCAGTGGTATCAGGAAGAGCAAATTAAATAAGGAAGGCAGCTTGTACGTGCGACTCCAATTCATTTTTGAAACTTGACATGATCTCTGCCTACTGGCCACCTGATCAAATATAATTTGACTAATGTTTGACGGCTTTAGTGGCGCAGCATGCCATGTGCTTTCTGACTGAATCAACACCAGGTATACATAGATAGATTAGTACGGTCAGTACTTCGTTGGTATGGCTACTTCGTAGTAGGTAATTAGTATGCTTTTAAGAATCCCTGAATAATTGAGCCGTGGTAGTTGGGGTTTCAGAAGGAGGGGGTTTTCGAACTCAAAAGCATATATCTTTTAAATGTTTGATGAACATCTATATGACTAATGTGTAATGCAATGCATTTTTTCTGAGTAAAATGTGTGAATTTTTGTCTTAAGATGTTGAAATTGTTGTGAAATACTAAGAAAAAAAACTAGTTACAACAGAACGAATGACAAAAGAATCCATCACTAGAAGAGATAATGCCATTGGGCGGTGTCGTAATGTGTCCCCTTAGTGGTAGCTATACTTTTGATGGACACCGACCACGGAATATTGTATAAGCTACTAACTTTATTGTCCAAACCGTGTATGTGCGCCACTGAATCTAAATGAACTAACCGGGAACTTCTGTTGACTATATTATTAATAAAGTAATAAAAGAATCTCTCATATTAGCTCGACATAAGCAACAGAAATAGAGCAGCTCGGATTCTTGGAAGATATGTTAAAAGACATGCATGAATTAGACTGAAACGAAAGAAATCTACAACAACACTGATTAGTCGAAATGGTGACACATGTCTTGTACTGATACATGGTCCCACTCCAAATATAACATGGATAAAATGAACTATGTATGATGGGACCAAAGACTTGACTTACGTACGCTGGCAAATGGTCGTACTCTCTTGTTTCCCGCATGTTGGTACGAGTGCCACCATTTTTACGGGAGAATATTGAAATATTTTTGGCCCGCCATCGAAAGTTTTGAATTTAGATGAACCCCAAAAACCCATAGTCCCTGAGCCATAATAACTGAAGAATTCCGTTGAATAGAATGGACAAACCTTCTACGTCACGAGGTCTGGACCTGGGTAAATAGCTCTCTTGTCTCCCGTTTCTCAACTTGACACCTAACTCGTATACAAACATGTATACTAGATCGGTCCCACATGATTACAATCGGTTTAGCTAATCCAAAATCAAGCTGTGCCTGAACATCTCGTGCAACGGCAACGGCGTGTAGTTACTACATGAATGATGCATGACTAACAACAAGTCACAAGCCGTTTGGCGTGTACTACCAAAACATAACCACCAACGCTTATTCCGAAATATGTAGTAGTATAAGCCTATAAGGAGGAGTAGGAGAAGAAATGAAGACCAACGCGGCGACGACCACGGCCACTGACCCAAGCGCATACCCATCCGTCAAGAACAAATGCATCAAATATACATATCTACTCCCCCAAATGAAACAAAAGAGACTGAGTCCCGGTAGCACTGGCGACGCCACCAAACCATTCTCCTCCCGTGAAAGTGCGTCGTCCCGCTGGACCGCTTCCCTGTGCCATTATCCCTCGGCTATATATGCAGGTGCCGTTGCTGCAGGCTTCCTCAACCCAACCGGTGCAAAGCAAGCACCATATCCACCTCTCGCATCAACCACCTCGCCGGAGAAGAAGAAGAGAAGGAGATCGCGGCATGGGCAAGGGCAAGGAACCTGCAAAGGATGCCCCTAACAAGACGAAGGCACCGTCAACCAGTACGCAGTTGACAAAACCGCCGTGGTTCAAGAAGAACAAGGTGCAGTCCAGGAATAACCCGATGCTGACTCAGAAGAACAGGAAGCCGCCGCCTAAGAATAAAAAGTGAGAGTAAGCGTCCAAAAGGGTGAGAGTAGCTGCCCATCCACCTGATCTCCGACATCGTCCGACCATGACGAAGTTAAGCAGTGTGTTTTTGTTAAGTACACTCATTTATGTCTCAATATGGTACTCCCTCTATAAAAAAAATATAAGAGCGTTTAGATTACTAGGTTAGTGATCTAAATGCTCTTATGTTTGTTTACGGACGGAGTAATTCGTAAACCTTGTTCAATCAAGTCCGTAGGTAGTTTCCATGTAGGCCAGAGGCATGCTAGTCCACGTTGCGGCCAAGTAGAAGTTTTTTTCCCCTCGTGTTGTGGAACCATGGGCATGTTGTTGTTGGGTGACTGAATAAAAGGAACAGTTTTGTTAAGTCTTAGTCGAATTTGGCTACCGAGACTTTGTTATGTCTCAGTTAATGCTATATTACTTTAATCTTGCAAGGAGATTTGTAAAAAAAAAAGTTTTTCCTTTTTGCATCTTATATACTACTATGTCACTTGATTGAGACTTGGTTAAGTCTCAGTCGACTGAGACGTAGCCACACACTAAAAGAAAATAGTGACATACATGTTCTATCAGTTCATCTAGCTTGCGATATTTTAAACAGCAATTCGACTTCTGATAGTAGAGTATGCATTTGTTTTTCTATTTTTTTAAAGAAGTCTGCATTTTTTATCATACTGGTGTTCCTAATGGCTGTTCAGTGACTAGAAGATTCCCTCAGCTGGCAGAGGGCGAGTGCCCTAGCTAATGTAGAGCGGTGGCATTCCCCCTCCCTCGAGCCGGATACGATATCTTGGCATCTTGAGCCAAATGGCCGCTTCTCAACTAGGTCCCTTTATCAGGCGATTGTCCCCACTTCGGGACCGGCGGAATTATCCGTTCTTTGGGAAATCAAACTTCCCCTGAAGATCCGCATATTCCTTTGGCAGTGGGTTCGAGGCCGGCTACCCTCGGGCATGGAGGTCCGCAAGCGTAGCGGCCCTGGGGATGGCCTCTGCCCCCTTTGTTTGGTTCCGGAAGATTGCAACCACATTTTCTTCCGTTGCCCTGCAGCTCAATTCCTATGGAGTTGCTTCCGGGAGGTCGTGGGTGGCAACTGGTGCCACGATAACCTCCCGGACCTGTTTGGGGAGGCCTTTAGCCTCCCTAGCCCCCGGAAAGCCGCCACTTGGGTGGCTTTGGGGACCCTTGTTTGGACCCCGTGGTGTATCCGCAATAAGCTTGTCATCGAGCGTGTGATTCCCAACCGTACGACTGACGCTATCTATAAAATGTGTGGCTTCTTACAGCTCTGGAGACCGCTTAGCAAGCGGCATGATCGGGACATCCTTGACAACATCAGTGCAGGCCTTCGATCCTCGGCAGCAGCTCTCTCGCCAGCACCACCTCCACCGCCACCCCCACCCGAGCCGGATTAGCTCTCTTTCTCTTTCTTTTTGGGGCTTGTTCTGCTGTGCCCCCATCATGACTTGATGACTTGATTGGTACTTGTACTCTTGTGTTGGATGCTTGGTCGATGGCTTTATAATATAAAGCGGGAGGAAACCCTTTTTCGGAAATGTAGAGCGGTGGCAAGACTCCAATGAATCCAATACCCACAACGGCTGACTATATAATCAACGCAATTTGATGCATGTTTCACATACTTAATATACTCTAATTCTAGTGGCCGTTGGTTTGCACTGCCACAGGTAGCTGCAGAACCAAATTTATTAAGAAACCATGGGTTGAGGAAGGTAGCTTGTGCATGCTAACGTCGAACTCCTATTCTTCCCTGAAAGTATAGAATAAAGTTTGACTAATATATGTCTGACGACAATATAATAGTGGCCTGGTCATGGCATGCCTTGTGATCTCTGATGCAGTTGGTGCCTGTTTACTAGGGAGAAGATGGATCACCACTTGAAATAATACACGCATGCACTATACGTGGTGTGGCTGCTATGGAAACAATAAAGATTAAATATTGATACATGCATTTTACATCATGATTTCATAAGGTAAATACTCTAATCTGATCATTATTTGATCACCATTGCATCATTTCTACATTAAGTTCATCTTATATTGCAGAGAATTACCTGAAGGACTTCTGAAAAAGCTGCTAGAAGAGGGAATAAAAGTTGATCACCTTCATCTTTAATTATGCATCCTGATGAGGGATTGGCAACTAGACAATAAATGTCAATTTTGTGGTTTAGATTAAATAGTTGATCACCTTTTCCTTAAGTGTTCTCTTGCAAAATTAGTGTGGAATATTTTACAGTGTGCCTTCTACATTTAGACATATCCGATTCAGTCCAATAAAGGTTTACTTCCTGGATTTCTTGATTTCCAAGGCAAGTCAAACATCTAGTAATGGTTGGATTTGCTTATGTTTTCTTGACCATTTGAAGAATTAGAAATAGTGCTTGTTTTGATGATAGGAAAATTGATTATTGACGTAGTGTGATCAACATGGTAGGGTTTTGAGTTAACTCATGGTCAATTTTGCAGAGGAAACAGGAAAATAAAGAGGTGTCAAACTAGGGTGTAAGCCACACAATTAGCAAGTGAAGTATTCCACTTTGCGCATGGATGGCGTCATGGCACAAGCTTGTTGAGTGCTGAATGAAAAATTATTTCATGGGACAAAGAACCAACATGTGCAGATCCTCTTGTTTTGATGATGGCTCCTAACTTTGATGTTTGATCTGAATAAGGATTTTTAATATTTGATTGAAGTCTATGTGAACTGTGTTGCCTCTAAGTTTTCTCTATCCTGCTTCTCGACGTGCCACTACTAGAAAAAAGGCTATAGATGGGATTGACACTAATGGCGCACCAGACAAGTGGTGCGCCATTAATATATACTAATGGCGCACCACCCTCTGATGCGCCATTAGAGTTGAAACTACTAATGGCGCACCTGGCTGACGGTGCGCCATTAGTATCATTTTTTTTTAATTAGTGCGCCTGTCCAAACATACTAATGGCGCATCCACAGGCAGTGCGCCATTACTAGTTCCAGAGAGTGCACCCAAACCCTAGCAACCCAATCCGGATCTGTCTCCCCCTCTCCCCCTCTACTCGCCCTATCGCCGCCCTTCCTCCCCCTCCCAGTCACTCCCCTTTGCCCTCCCACAGCAGATCGAGCGCGCCGGCGCTGGTGTTTGCCGCCTCCTTCCTTAGGCTGCCACCCCGCATGTCCAAGCAGCAGAAGCGCAACAGGGTGGACGCCATCACCACCTCCCTGTCCCGGGCCTCCTTCCGCGACGCATCCCGCAGCGGCGCCCACCGCGGCCCCTGCCGACCGCCCTCGCGGCTGGCTGCTTGTGCGGCGACGACGGCGGCCTCGTCTTCCCCGAAGGCCGCGGTGCCTCAAGGCCGACCTGGCGCCCCCTCCTCGCCCTTCCTCCACCTCTGAGCCGGGGTTCGGTTTGCGTGCAACGGCGGTGGCGTACGAGGCGAACAAGCCGCTGGTGGTCGAGGACGTGTAGGTGGCGCAGCCGCTGGCCGGCGAGTCTGCATCAAGGTCCTCTCCACTGTGCTCTGCCACACTGACTACTACACCTGGAGCGGCAAGGTACGTCACCCCCCCCATCCTCCTCGCCCTGCGCTTCCTTGAATCTAGGTTTCAATGGCCGCGGTTGCCTAGGGCCTGTAGCCAGCGCTGGCAGCCTGGCACTGCTGCTAGTCACCACCTCCCCCAACCCCAGCAACTTATCCTTGGATTTTCCCTACCGTCAGTGTTATTCCACTGTGTCAATGGTTGCGATGAGACTGAGCAATTGGGGATTAATTGACTTCCATGTAGCATTGTACGAGTTGTTCCTCATATAGAGTGAATTGACATGATGTACAGTAGAAAATGTTTGTGCAAATCTGAAAGCCTACTGCATGCCGTAGAGATTTACTAGAATTTGTGTTCGTGTCATGAAAGGATTTCTTTTGCTATGCAGGATCCCGAGGGCCTCTTTCCTTGCATTCTCGGTGACAAGGCTGCTGGGTAAGCCCACAAATTTGTGTGATTTCAGGTATTATCATCCATAGCTAAAGATAACTGTGCACTGATAAGTTTGCTTCCATAGCTTCTGATAGAATTGTTGAGAGTGTCGGCGAAGGAGTGACCGACGTGCAGCCAGGGGGACTGCAAGATGTGCACTAAGTAAGGATCCGATCTGATTGGGCTCTGCTCGTGCTCGTGGTAGATCGTATGGTCTGCCACATGCCTGGTAAGATGCTCCTGTTGATTCATCTTTTATAGGTTAGTTTATTTCCATATTTCTATGAATGCCACCTTGTTGTGATTAAATAGGTTAGTTTATTTCCAGATTTCTAAAATATACTCTACTTACTATTCAGAGTTGATTGCAAATTAGTTCTGGTGCCTCCGCGGTGGAGTAGAGTGTGGGGAGCCAAATAGAAAATAAGATTTATCTCTTTCAATTCATTTAATTTGCTTACTAAAATTAGGTGGCTGCCTTGATACAGTATTGTACAGTTGGTCTGCCCCAACTCTGTTGAACTGAACCTTATAGATTGGGAGTTAGTTTTGAGCTGCCATCTAGCTCTTTAAATTGAGTTAATTTGCTTACGGATGTACTGTTTTTCTTGATATGTTTGATGTTCATCCATCGTCCAGATTTACTAGCACACCAGCTAGAAATCGTGATCGATGCCACTCAACAGAATTTCCTAGACATTTTATTGGATCGTCAGATCGTTAGGGTGGCAGGGTGTGTTTGGCTAACATATTGCATTGGAATTATATTCTTCATCGCCTAATGTTCTTGTTGCAGATAATAGGGCCTGTAGATAGCAATTTATTTTCCTAGTGGTTACTTATGCTTATTGTGTCTCACGCTGAAAGAAAATGCGCAATGAGCTTGTTTGACTTTTTTTATGCTTGTAGTATACTTGATCAGGGTAGTGCTGTTTCCTGTGATCTTTCCTATCATTTGCTAGTGTTATGCTTCAAGATGAAACATTTTAAAACCCAAACTACTGTAAATAAGCGTTCTGCATCTTGAGGATTAAGTATTCATGATATGTCAATAGTGTAGTTGATCCTCACTGTTGCTCAATGGCATTGCTTGATATGATATAAGTATGAGCACTTAACCATTGTACAGCTGTTTGCATATTTTTTTGTATTTTTTTATAAATGATGATAGTTTGCGTAAGATGTACACATGTTAATTTTTTTGACTTGAATCTGTTATGCCCTTGATTTTTTACTTAGCTTGACCAAGAACAACAACATCCTTGATGCTTACTAACCCCACCTCGCTCTTGCTCTCTCAGACCCGAAGGAGCCCGTATGGAAGGCACCTCCTCTCCGGGTGGTGAGAGCGTTGAGGGGTCGTGGGTGCTGCTAATGGCCATGTCCGTGGCCGTGCCTGCCATTACCCTCTCTACAAGGGCACAGCCAGGAAGACGCTCATCAACCAAATCGTCGTCCACTCCAAGTGGAGGGGACAACTCAAGCGATAGTAAGTTTCTAGTATTCTCTAATGTGTTGATGTGGCTTGTTTACCTCATCCTTGTTACACTTGATTTCCTTATATGATTTCTGCTCAACGGATCTGATAGAGATGATTCGTTCAAAGTAGTACAGTATGTGATTCTTGTTTTATTATAGTTTTTTGTTTGTCCCCGTCCTCTGTTGCATGGCTGCTATTTTCCCTTTCCTAATCGCATTGCACATTCATTTTTGGTACTGGAAATGTGATAGTATACAGGCAATTTCAGTTCCTATAGTAGTCCAGCAGGAATTGCTTCGTCGTTGGACACTGGTAATTAAGAGAGGGTGTTGTATGCTCTTCGATTAATTGTCTAGTGATTGCCTGAAGCATCTATCTTCCCAGCTTTCAGAATGGAGAAACTCGTGTCATTTCATATATGATCGGAATGAAATGTCTAGGACTTGCGGCAGTTTATCTGATAATGTATACTGTACTAATAAAGAAACAACATATGTGCTCCTGAAACGCGTACTAAGTTCTTCTCTGTTCCGTGTTCCCATTTAAGCTATGTGCTCGATTTAAATTTCAACAATGGGTTGTTTCGCATTCTTACCTGTTTAGTAAACCTTGTGCCATGCTTATTTCATGTAGCTAACAGTAACTTGCAAACAAATAATTAGCAAGATTTGTTCTGCTTGTCTGCTACAAAGTTTTCAAATAACTACTACTTAATTAGTAGCATGTAGTCTAGATATACAAAAGCATGTGTTGTCCAGCCCATGTAGCAATCACTGCTAGTCTGTATTGAGCAAACAGTGCACCATTCTGTAGCTAGCCGCGCGCGGTAGCCGCCGCACAAGACGCTGTTGTGCGTCGTGTGAAGTATATATTTTCCCATCTTTTTTTTTAAATGTCAGGTGTTGTATTAGTATTATGATGTTATCTTCTTAAATTGCTGCTACTGTTGCTCAAGTGCAATATATTATTGGACATAGTACTCTGCTCATAAAGTTTTCTTATAAAGTTTCATAGTCATTCAAAACCAACTGCAATATATTGATGGGCATAGTACTCTGCTCATGTGTACATCTTTCTTTAAATGTCAGGTTGACATGGAAAGTGCTATGGAACAAGAGATACCAAGAGGTGGAGAACCAAAGAGTGATGCTGCTATTGTTGCTGACATTCTCACTAAAGAATGTCCCTCCAGCACATTCCTTCACTGGTTGTGTTGTTTTGGTTGGTGCCATCTTATGTTACTGGTTACTAGTGCACAATATGGACATGGCCATATTATGAACATTCATTTTGTTATTTTGTTTGGTGCATCTTATGAACCTGTGGTGTAAAGATAATGATGGGCCTAAGTTATTGAAATCCTGGAGAATTATGTTATTATTGTCATTATATTCTCCTGTGTTGGTTGACTGCCAAATTGTGCAATGTATTTTTCTTTTTTAGATACTGAAAATACTAAATTGTGTTAGTGGGCTGTTGTTGGTGACCCTTCAATAAGGGTTGGACTGAAAATACTAAATTGTGTTAGTGGGCTGGACCGTTGATGTATTCGATGAATCTTCTATTGTATTCGATGAATCTGTTGTTGATGTGTGCTGTCTATATTTTGTCAAATTATACATTTTGTAACCTGTGCAAAAAACAGAAAATAAAAAAAATAAAAAAACCTAATATTCATACTAATGGCGCATCACATGACAGTGCGCCATTAGTATGACAAAGCATACTAATGGCGCATCACTGGTCAGTGCGTCATTAGTATGCCATGGTTACTAATGGCGCATCTCGTGGTCGTGCGCCATTAGTATGCCAAAGCACCTGGGTATACATGGCCCCTGGGAGGCATACTAATGGCGCACCAGTGGTGCGCCATTAGTATACCAGATACTAATGGCGCACCACTGGTACGCCATTAGTAAAAATTACTAATGGCGTGCTAGTAATGGCGCACCAGTGATGCGCCATTAATGGTCAAATTAGGTGCGCCATTAGTAGCGGTTTTTCTAGTAGTGTGCGCTGTGAAGGGGGAGGTGAGCAGGCCTTCGGAACCTCACCTCTTGCAATCATGTAGAAGAGAGGTGATTAGGTTTTTGGGGACCATAGTACTGTTAGTATTCCCATGACTACTCGAATGTTCATGCTCCATCAACTAGTTCATGGACTACGTGATGTCTCCCTCCAACCACAGTACTAGGGACGCCGCCGCTGCAACTAAGGTTGCTTACGCTACACCCGTCTAGTATATACTCTTATCGCTTCTGTTAATTAGGGTTTTCCATTGGTGTATTAGTAGTACTTCCTCCATTCTCTTATACAAGGCCACCATGAAAAATATATTTTGCATCTATACAAGGCCACTAACAGTAATCGAGGCAAAATTTAATTATGTTTTCTTGTGCTAGCAACTTGTTTAATACTTGCATGCATGTAGTCATAATGACATTGTGCTATTTCCTTCTCATTTCTTCTTTGAATGCATGCGAGCGTATTAATAATCCTGATTAACGAGAAAAAAAATTGGCTTGCAAAGCAGTTATTAAATTTTACCTTGGTACCTGTAATTTGAGTTTGTGGCCTTGTATAAGGAAATGGAGGGAGTACAAATCAAGACGGACATCCTATGTTTTCGTATCTATCAGATTGCATGTCTAGATTGTTTAGTACTTCTATTGGCCCGATTATCATGTCTGTTGTGTTCATCATCCTCTATCATGTCTAGTATGGTTCAAATCCAAATTAAGTACATTGAGGTCCATGCTTGGCGGCTTCAAGATGATGAAGACATTTTTTTTAAAGGAGGAAGACCCCCGGCCTCTGCATCTAGACGATGCATGTAGCCACTTTATTAATCATACAGAAAAGACCTTACAAAGTAATACAACAGTAAGGCTGAAGCCACCGTCTAGGCAACATCTGTCGCTAATCCTATCAAGTTGATGAAGGGATGCTGATAGTCTAGGCCTAATACCAAACAGACCTCGCAAACAAACCTAACATATAAGACCGGAGGCCCCAACCAGGACGCCTGCCGGGTATGGGGCACCCACTAGTCCGACGCACACTAAGAGGCCGCCGCCGCCACCTGCCATCAATCCATCTTCAGAGTTGTATTGCTGCATCTACCTTGCCCGGTCTAGCTGCCGTCGACGCCACCATGACGCCAGACAGCATCACCCTCCTGCGCGAGTCCATCATCGCACATCAGACGCCTAATCTCCAGGGCGCCATGCCATCGAGATATGTCACCGTCAATGTGCATGATGAAGCACTGCTCCACCAAAGACGTCGTCCACTGGTCCCTCAAGCCCGTGTACACCTCCAAGAATGATGCCCCCAAGGGGGAAATGACACAAGCGCGCCGCCGTCTTCCGATCTATTGATCTAGGGTTTCCCTCGGAGGTAGCAGATAGTGGTCTAGAACTTCTCCACGGCGATGCCTTCAAGAAGGGAACAACACCGCAGCGCGCCGCAACCGCCGGCTTTGGCATCTAGCAAGAGCAGGTTTTCACACAGATCTGTTCGAAGAACTCCATCCAGCTTCTTGTGCACGGATTGCCACCTTCTCTGTCAGAGACTAGACCAAAAGGATCCATCCCCCGCCGCCAGATCCATGCAGCCAACACTGGGAGTTGACAACCAGTCTCCCTAGACCGGAGCTAGCACGAACCGGAGCAGATCGAGTCAGAGACAATGATACCCCTGGAGCTCCGGCAGACCAGTGAAGAGCCGTCGGCACCACCGCGTCCAGATCGCCGGGCTGCCGCCACCCCCGTGCCGTCCGGTAGTCACCAGATCCGGGACGGGCCGGAACCAGTCGGACCAACGGGCGCGCCGCCACCCAGCCATGGGGTCACCCCCCCGGCCGCCGGCGCCCCCTATGCAGCCGGCCGATTCCCACCGGCACCACCACAGGCGCGGCCGTTGGGACGCCGCGCCGCCGTGAGCCGAATTGGGGGCAGCACCTTCGCGGATCTGGGCTCCCGCGCCACCCGTGGATCCGGGGGAGAGGGAGACATATTCACGAGTTATGATGAAGACATATTCACGAGTTATGAGTTTGTTTGAATTTTGTCGAAGATGCGTTAGAGTTGTGCTATAGCTAGACTTGTAGTTAGCGGTAGGTAAGGTGTTTGAATCGAATACGTGTGACCAAGGTCTAACAAATAAAGGCACCACGGGGTCACCAGAATAGTCTAGACGAAACTGGCAGTCTAGACATGGATCACATGAGGGAAGGTGCGGGGGATGTGGCATTGATGGCCTGACCGGTTGTGGTGATTGGTTAGAGATGTTGTTTAATTGCCTTAGTGGAATTTGTCGTCTCAATTTAGTACCTTTTTTTGGAAAAGGAGGATTACCCCCCGCCTCTGCATCCGAAGATGCATAGCTATGGAGGAGCGCTCGTAATCAGGCTTGGTGAGTAGGTGCGCATCTTCTTTGTTTGAATTATTTGGAAGTGCCACGACCTGAAGATTTAACACAAAAAAATGAGAGGACTCCTCGGTTCTTATTCCTAGTTGTGCAGATAACCTTCTGCTATGGGCAAGCATATGCCACAAGCCGTTCACTCATTTCTCTACTTTTCTGTCTGATCTCTCGTTCTGTTCCTTAGTGACCTGTAATTGTTTTCTGTAAGCTGTAATTGTTCTTGGTTCTGTACTTTGTCTTCTTAGATCTCTTCCCCTTGTAATTATCTTATCTCCATGTTGTACAATAGCTCGTTTTGTTTTGGAATGATAAAAAATGGTCGTAGTTGGTCAAAGAAAGAATTTGCTTAAAATCACATATGTGTATGATTATGGTGTGATTGCAAGATATCTTAAGCTGATTTATTTTAACTCAGTGCTGGGGCAAGCCTTGTATGAATGGGCCTGACTGCAAATTAACAAACAAGACAAGGACATGATCCTTGTCTATTAGCAGTCTGCTACCTAAACTTTACCACGCTAGTTCTAACGTACTTAGTAGTATAAGGAGGAGGAGGAGATATGAAGACCAACGCGGCGACGACCACGACCACTGACCCAACCGCATCCATCCGTCAATAAGAATGCATTGGATATACATATATACTACCCAAAACAGAAGAGACTGACCGGCAACGGCCACCAACCATTCTCCCCGGTGTAAGCGCGTCTTCAGGCTATGCTGCCGTGCTTCAGGTTTCCTCAACCCAGCCAGAGCAAAGCAAACACTGTATAAACCTCACCTCACATCACTTTGACAAATAAGAGAAAGAAGAATACCACGTCATGGTAAGGCATTGTCCCACGAAGATGAATTCTATGATGGCGAAGCTGGGGTTGTCAAAGACACATCAAGCAGTGTTTGGGATCCAGCAAGGGTCATTTTGGAACTCTGATTTTGTTTTTTTGGCACGACTTCCACCAATACGATTCCGTGATGAAATTTTGCATGCACAACAAACATTTGTGAAAGTATGTCACCAAAAAAACTCAGAATGTTTTGAATTTTTTTTTGTTTTTGTTTTTACTGTTCACACCGGTAGCATTTGCTCCTGAGTGTAGGAAGGTACTTTGGGCTATTTATTTCATTCTTAGCCGTTTCCTACCTAAACTTACCTAACGTGTATCCTAATGTATGAGAAATGAAGACGAACGCGGTGACGACCATGGCCTTTGACTTGACCCAATCGCATCCATCCGTCAGTAGTAATATATGTGTATCGTGTATACTGGACATATTCAAGGAAACATAAGGGACAAACTGGCTTTCGTTGTGAGTGTGAACAGACGTAAGTTTGAGCGAAATAAGCAAGGACACCAAAAGAGATGACATCCCTCTGTCTCTGTTATATATATCGTTGCCACAGCGCTTCCTCAACCCCAACCAACACAAAGCAAATACCTCACCCAGCTCACACCAGCTCAGCTCAGCTCAGCTCACCAGGCAGAAGAGGAAGGGAAGGAGGAGAACGACGGCGAAGAAGAAGAGAAGCAGATCACGCCATGCCAAGACAGTTTCTTGGTAAGAAGGTGAGGTCACAGGAGGCTCCACCCGCATCCTCAACTACGCCAACAAGGGCGGCCACGGCGGCAGCCTCAAGAACGACAACAACGGCGGCTCCACCATCGACTGTAATAACATCAACTGGTGCAGTGGCGGCCTCAAGCCATGGACGGTCGAGGACGCCGACACACGGTGACTGTTCCACAGGAATGACGACAGCGGCGGCTCCGTCTGAGGCTTCTATAACGTCAACTGACGCAATGGCGGACTCAAGCCATGTTCAGTCGAGGATGCCCACGCCAAATGTTTGTTCCTCGAGCATTACATCAATGGTGGTTCCGTCCATGGATTCAAGAGCCTCACTAACGCAACGACTGCCTCAAGCCATATGAGGTCGATGGCGCCGACACGAGGTGAGGGGTCCTCAAGACTGACATCAACGGTAACTCCATCCGATGCCTCAGTAAAGTCAACTGGCGCAACGACTGCCTCAAGCCATATGCAGTCGATGGCGCCGACACCAGGTGAGGGAGATTGCAACCAGTGTAGTAACTCCATCCACAACGATTGCAACCAGTTATAACAAACGTCATAGTACTTACCACCTATAGATATTTCTATTTTTACAATGGAGCATGGATATAATTTGGAAAGGACGGGAGTACACTTTTGAGGGGAGACATGCATTTGTGACTGGTATTGATCTCTCTGGTAATTCTCTATCTAGTGAGATCCCTTCAGGGCTGACAAGTCTCAGAGGCATGTGGTTACTAAATATTTCAAGAAATAATCTGTCTGGTAGTATCCCCAAGGATATTGGCAATCTAAATTTATTAGAATCCCTTGACCTCTCTTGGAACAAACTATCAGGTCATATTCCTCCTAGTGTCTAAAACCTGATGTCCCTCTCCGCTCTCAATCTATCCAACAACCTTTTGTCTGGAGACATACCTACAGGCAGTCAGCTCCAAACACTTGAGGACCCATCGATCTACGACAATAACCTTGGACTTTGTGGCCCTCCATTGAGCATTTCATGCACAAATAATTCGAGTAGTACAACACCAGTTGAGGGCGACCATGAACATGAAACAGTGTGGTTGTACTAATCGGTGATTGCTGGAACTGTCTTCGGTTTCTGGGTATGGTTTGGAGCATTGTTCTTTTGCAAGATCTGGCGGTTTGCATTCTTCAATCACATCGATGCCATGCAGCGGGTTGTTGTACACAAGATGAAGCGTACCTGACTGTCTTTAGGACACTTATCTGCTTATATAAGATACATCTCTTTGTTTTCTTTCACCAATAATCTGCAAGTATATGTGCTTGTAGTGTGATAGATTGGCTTGTACGTAGTTGTATGATGAGACCAATGTCCAACAGAATTGTATTAGTTTTTATTCTCTGAATTTGTGAGCTTTCCTAGTACCATTCCATATGATTTTTGCGCTCAATCTAGTAAATTTTTGTGTTTTTCTTTATCTTCCCCTGTTTTTTGAATCTTGTGAACCAAAAAAAGCCCCTTAAGCACAAAGTACTACTATATGAAAAATGTCAAGATCGGCTTTCTGAATATCTCAATGGCAAAAAAAATGAACTCTAATAAAAAATATATGTCGATAAGAAAAAATACCTCTTGGAAAAATGTGCATCGTGTACCCTCGATGTGCAGCAGGTAAGCCCTGAACTAGGCGGTCACTCCAAGAAGCGACGCAATGCAAGCACCTGTTGAGGAGAGGGAGATTGTGGACTCCATTTTAGCTTTGATTCCAATGTTTCCCCTCTTTAGACATATAGAAATCGTCGTTTCCTCTTAATAGAGATCATATTTAATTTATTTGTGTTGGTCCGCCAGGTTAATTGCTAATGGTATTTTTAGTCATGAGTTAGAAAAATTTGAACAGTTAAATGTTTTAATTGGGTTAGGTCGTGAGGTGGTTAGTCTTATCTGTATGTTTAGTGGTTAGTCCTCTCTGCATGTTTAGTGGAGTTTAACAAACAGAGAAAATGTTTGCTCTTTTATAAGTAGGTACAGATGTAAAGATCGTTGAGTTCTTTATCCAATTATATACCAATATCACCATTGTAATTATTATTATTTTTCATACCATAAATACTTGACTATAGAACACAACACGCTCTCGGTCGCTTCATTGATGAGGCTAAGTGATGTATTCTAACTTTAAAGATCAATCAAAACAAATTTTTGATTAAAATGTATTTGAGATTAATATTTTTATACTAAATTTTAATACTTTTTAAACTCATTTTTATCATGCTGTAGTATTAAAGCATATAACTTTTTATTTTTAACTACCATATTAGTCATATAATGATGGTGTCAAATATTAATTGTAATGCACTTTCTTATGCAATTGTAATTTATATCACTAAAGTCCTTCTGCTAAATTTAAATTGTGTGAAAAAAACTTTTTAAATTGATTTTTGACAACTGCATTAATTATAGAGTGTAGAATATTTATGTGTGTCTTTATGTGTTTGTGTATATTTAGCATCATCAAAAATAATGATAGAGATCTCTAGTTTGTTGTCTAACTAATGTCTTGATAGTGATTCTAGTATATTGTTGGTAAGCATAGATATAGAAACTTCTAAAGTATAAATTTGACCATTAAAAATACGACTTGTAAGTTGGGTTCGGTAATAAACTAACATGTACATGTTCTGTAATTTGTATTGAAATAACATTGCTTATACCAATTCCTGATGATAGATAAACATACTATCGACTTTACATCTGCATACATATGATGATATGCTCATTTGGTATGCATTTGGTTTCATCTGATTTATAAAAGTGGTCTTGAGAGTGTATGCATTAAAATGTTCTACACGAAACTAAACATGGAAAACCACTTAACATAGATTTTAGTGGAACATGCAAGTTACTCGTCGAAGAGAGATTAACAGGCTAAATGAACTATGGTTTCTTCCTACGTGGTACACATTATAGGCCTGTGTGTAGACTTTATCCGATCTAAGGATATAACCCCGAGCTTTCTTCTAATCATGCCAAGGTGCCTCTCCTCTACTGTATTATTCTTCAAAACCATTGTGCAACGACACAGGACGATGACAACAACGTCTCCAGGGGCAATTTATCGGGACAGGGGGGTCAAGATTATACAAGCCCTTCATGGAGATATTGCTATTTGGCGCTTAAGGCGCTATATAGTAGCCAATTGGTACACACGCACATCTCTCCCCACGCTACTTCCGAAATGGGTCAGCCCTTGTAGGCTTCATTGCAATGGTTTTGGGAACTTACTGAAATGTTCCTTGCAGTTTATTATGGTAGGCTATCTCTTTTTTTTTCATCTGCTTTTTTGGTGGTTATGTTCTGGCTGTTTTCCTCATTTTCTTTCATCTCCATGTACATTATTTTAAAAAAATGTGAGAAACTTAAATTTGTAACTTTTCAAAAATTGTGATTTTTAAATTTGTGAAAATTCTTAGACTTGTGATCATTTTTAGTAATTTGTTCAACATTTTTCTAAAATTCACAAATATTTTCAAAATTCAGCAAAAAATTTCAAATTTATGAATATTTTTTTCTAGAATTATCAAACATTGTTTAAACTCATGAACTATTCTGAAAAAATGGATTTTTTGTATTCTGTATTTTTTTGTTAAATCTATCAAAAAACCAATAGTCTGATTTTTTTAAACCAGCGGTTGTTGGTTTTTAAGAGAAACAAGAAAGAAAACAAGCGACCGTAAATGAGCGAGGGGTGAACTGGGCCTGCCCAAATTGTTCAAACCCTAATTTATCGTGCATAGGGGCAATGAAAGAGCAAAGCAACAATAACCCCTCAAAAGAAAGTAAAGCAACAATAGGCAAAACGAAGACAATGGTACACCTGCGCGGCCACGTTTGACCCCCAAGTTTGCATCTCTTTTTTTTTTTGAGAGTGAATGCCATCATGGCGCAATTTATTTCAAGTTGAATAACGAAAAGACATTCACCCCCAAGTTTGCTGTTGGTAAACCATGGTGGACAGTTTGTTCGATCTGCCCCGTATGTACGGTTGGTTTTCTGAACTCTGTAACAGCTGCGGTGTCATTTGACGGCAAACCCGAACCAAATAAAGCGGACAAGCCAGTTAACCAAGTTAACAGGGGGGGCAACTACGGTGTCATTTGACGGCTCCTGTTCCCATCCCATCAATGTGATGGTCACTATGAGGAGCAAGGATTGAGGTTGCAGAAAATGATGCCTGTCCAACCAAGTTGCCTCTTCCATTTCCCTCTCAACTCAGCTCACATGGATGGCATGACAGACGGAGCTTGCAGCAGCAGAGCACAACTAGTATTGTGCCGGTACATAGACTAAAACTCAGTCCAGAGCAGCATTCATCCTGCGGGTTTTGGCAGGCCGTCGAGAAGAGAGGAATCTGGCAATGCTCGGCTGCCAACATTCAGGGAGCTGCCCTTACTGCAATCCGCCGTCTCCTCTGAGAACGCGGTTAACAGGAGATATTTATATCCAGACCACAGCCTGTTTTCGGGTTTTGCACTATAAAGTACGTACTGGCAGTCTTGATGTACACAGTTAATTTGCAGTTCACAAAATTCATAGCATATCAGCATCAGATAAACTAATGTATGTGCTCACTGCTCACGTACTACTGTACTGTATGCCTTTGAATGTTTGAAACAACCGTCGGTCAAATAACAGTAATAGACAGGTAAGATTTACACTCTCTTGCACAAGTAAGAACGTCGGGACAATCAGCAGCCTTTCACATGTGCGTCTATATATGGATCATTCTTACATACAAAAAGGGTTTAGATAGCCATGGTTTTTATTTTTCCATTTCAGCCAACATATCGGAGCAAGACGCCGTCGTTTCCTAGCACGAAACCTTGGTTGTCTCCAATGAACCTGCAGCATCCAAACACACCCATTGTAAATTTTGGCAGATTTTCAGACATGAAACAGACTCAGACCCTGAACAGGTAAAATAATGATATCTCCTGCGGAATTCAGGTGATCTGGGTGCTTACTTTACGGAGTAGAGGTTGCCGGGGATGTTATCTGCGGCCCTGTCGCGAACCCAGGTCTTGCCGCCGTTGGTTGTTTTCAGCAGGACGCCACTCCCACCGGCAGCCCATGCCTCATCCTTTAAAACAGAACCACAGATCAGCTAGTTGTTCAATCTTACTCCCTCCGTTCCTAAATATAAGTCCTTTTAGAGATTCCACTATAGAGACTACATTCAGATGTATATAGACGCCTTTTAGAGTATAGGTTCACTCATTTTGTTCCGTATGTAGTCTAAGTTAAATCTCTAAAAGGGCTTATATTTAGGGATGGAGGGAGTACTTTGTAGTATCATGTAAACAGAGTACAGTTTGTTTTCAGTTAGTGTTACCTTTGAGCGGTAGCCCACGTCCAGAATTCCAAACCCGCGACTTTGCACCGATGCTTCCTCAAAGTCCTCAACTATCTGGAAATGGAACCAAATTATAGGATGTTGATGAGAGCTGAGAGGAAGAATTAGAACTGCATTATGCATTATGCTGCATTTGCCCATTCTGCTAGCTAAGCTGATCAAATCCAAAAAGAACTAGCACTCACCCCTGTTCCTTTACTGAGGAAGAGTCCACCGCCGCGGACGAGGAGCCAGAGCCCACCATCTGCTCTCCATCCCATGTTCTGTATCCGCCGCGCCACAGCCCTGTTGTGCGGTTGCCAATATAGCTGCAATTGCAGGTGTAAATAGATACTTCAGAGTTCAGAACAAAACCCTGGGCAGACAATTCACCCAAATCGACAATGCAAAGTAGTAGCTTAATATCATCGAACCTGCCCAGGCTCCCAAGTCAAGAAGAAGTTCCCGCGGCTGGAGACAGCGACGTAGCTGCCGTCAGGCGAGCGGTTCACCGTGTTGAAAGTGCCGGTGTAGTAACTCGCACCGCTAATGCCGCTTGAAACTGTTCTGCACCACAGAGAAAAACGGCGGAGCAAACCATGTTATGCCTTGATGATCACCTAGCCACACACCGCAGGAATTAGCACCAACCGAAATGCAACATAATGTTCAGCCAGACAATAATTTCCCTATCATTTTCATCAGAGTAACATGGTCTGTGCACAACTAGGTACTGAATATTAAGACATTGTAAGCAAACATAACCACTGCACCTGAACCTTAACATTGTGTGGCAAGTTTTGTTCCCCTACCTGTTGAGAGTGGCCGACACGGTCTCCTGCACGGCGGCCTTCCAGTTGTAGCCGCGGTTGGAGGTCACGTAGATGGCCCCCTCGTCGGTCACCATCTCCGCGCTCTGCTCCCCGGTAGCCTGGATGTAAACCTGCCACATAATCAACCGTCAGTCAAATCCCTACCTCTGTTCCCTCAATTTAGTTAGTACTCCTATATGCAATTGCAGTGCAAAAAAGAGTGTTACAATTCTGAAGATACAGTCAAGAGGGGAATGAATTCATCAGTCAGTTACCATGTCCCCTGGGAGCTGGGCGCTGAGCGGGATCCTCTCCCAGCTGTCGCCGGCGTCCTTGGTGTGCAGCAGGATGGCCGGCTTGCCGACGATCCACCCCTCCTTGCCGCTGAAGCTGACGGAGTTGAACCTGTAGTTGAAGTCCTCGTCCTCCGCCGACGGGATGGAGCGCGGGAACCAGGTGCGCCCGCCGTCCTTGGTCTCCAGGATCGTCTGCCTCGTTCCCAGGAGGAACCCTACGACACAACAGAGAATTGTTAGTGGTCGGCAATGGTGTTTCTTTTGCCACTCAATCGACGGACTGAACTTAACTGAACATCAATGGTCTTTGCTGAAGAATTTTATCTTACCGTGGGAGGCGTCGTCGGGGACGAAGGCGATGTCGAGGAGCACGACGCCGGGGTCGATGGGGAGCCCGACGCGCTCCCACTCGGACAGGTCCTCGGCGCGCGCCGCGGGGAGCCGGGGCAGCAGCAGCGGCGCGGCGGCGGCGGCGACGGCCGCGGTGGCGGTGTCGGCAATGAGGCCGCGGCGAGACGTGGTGGTGGAGGAGTCGGCCTGGCAGGCGCGGGGGACGAGGAGGCGTCCCCGGCGGCGGGTGGGGAGGAGGAGGTGGAGCGCGGCGGTGGCGGTGGCCATGGCGGGAACGGGGCGCTGCGGTGCTGCTGTCTGTGGCTGCGCCTCCTGCCCCCTTATCCAACTTCTCTTCACCACGAGCTGCTGCATGCGTCTACGTGGCCAAACCATATGCTTTCTCAGTTATGTTATTTATTTATCCTCTGTCTAGATGCCACGTACCTTTGATTCATAAGAGCATCTTCAACAGCCCCGCTAAAGAAAAAAAAATAACTTTTAACGCACTCAGGCCGGTTTGGCGCGCTCCAGCAGGCGCGGGGAAAAGAAGTGCGCGTGCGTGAAAAAACGGCCTGGCGCGCGGCGTCAGGCGCGCTTTATAAAAACAGTGCGCACGAGCCCGCCAACCGCCACTCCATCGCCTCCTTCTTCCCTGTCGCGCCCTTCTTTCTCGCCTCCTTCTTCCCGCCGCCGTGCCCTTCTCTCCCGCCGCCGACATGCCGCCGCGCGCCCGGAGCAGCTCTGGCTACCGTGGTGTCCGCGCCCGCCCCTCCGGCGTGTATTATGCAGAGATCCACTCTGGTAATATACGTCTCGGTCTCGGGACGTTCGAGACCGTCCATGAGGCCTCCCGCGCGTACGACGTGGCGGCATGGCGCCTCAACCGGCCACGTTCACATATGAATTTCTCGGACGCGCCAGCAGGCACAGGACCTCGTGCCTCCGCCGCGACTCATCATCGACGAGGACCGCCACATCCAGTGTAGGTGGGAGCGTCGCCTGCTCATCGTCGAGGCGGACAAGTACGCCATGGCGGAGTGGCGCCAGCGCTTCCCGGAGGATGTCGCCGCCGAGAATGACTTCTGGGCGCACAGGAGGGCGCTGCGAGCCGCGGATCGGGTGGATAGGCGTGCGCGGAAGGCACTGGCGATAGCGCAGTGCGAATTGGGATCTGCGACGACCTTTGACAACAATGATCCTCGGTGGGATGACCCCTTTCTGTCGTCGGACTACACCGAGGAGGAGGAGGACAACAACGAGGAGTAGTTTGTATCGTATGGACTAATATATTTACGTCGTAGTATCGTTTTTATCTATTTTTATTTTTACCGTATGGACTAGTTTGTGGTGTTGTGTTTGAACTATGCTATTTGAATTTTATCTATATGTTGCCATATTGTTTGTATGTATTGCATCGTAGTACCGGTTGCTCGCGCGTGCTGTTTTTTGAAGCACCTGCTGGAGTTGCTCGCGTGCGCCATATTTTACCGTGACCGCTGGAGCCAGCGCTCTGCTGCGTGCAAAAAAAAAGCTATTTCAGCGCTGTAAAAATTATTTAGCGCGCCACGCACTGCATGCCTGTTGGAGATGCTCTAAGATAGAAATATCAAAGGAATAGAAAACGTATAGGAAATGAAACATCATTTGAGATTCACAACATAAGATATTTTGACATGGAATCAATGCTAATATTTATTTTTCTTTAACATGCTGACAATATGAACCAAGTATATATAGGAATATGAATTCATTACAATAAACCAAATGGCTCTAAAGAAATAACTCTATAGATATCTTATCCTATGGAGTTCCTACAACTCCTCCAAACCTAAAGAGGCCTGACATGTAAGGGCATCTCCAGCCGTTGGCCCCCCCAGGACGCATAAAAATCGCCCCCTGGGGGCGAGCCGGCAATACACTCGGCGCTGGGGGCGGTTTTGTGCCCAGTCGTCGCCCCCAGCTCGCCCCCAGGCGCCGAAATTGGCCCACTTTGCAGCCCAATTTCGGCGAATAAACGGCCCATATGGACGAGAATAGGCCATATTCGGCGTGGTTTCGCCGTGTCTCGGCGTTCAATTATCAACACAATTATTTCTTATCACATATTTCATCACAGAAAAATCAAATACTTCAACAAAATACTACAACAACAAATAGTTCAATACAAATTATATAGTTCAACAAATAAAAACTCGTATTTCATCACGCGACGTCCCCCTTGAGCCTCCATAGGTGCTCAATCAGATCTTTCTGCAGTTGATGATGCACCTGTGGGTCTCGGATCTCCTGACGCATACTGAGATAGGCAGTCCAAGTTGTCGGTAGCTGGTGATCAACTTCGGCTAGAGGACCCTGCCTGTAGTATGGTTCAGTGTCAAACACTGGGTCTTCTTGCTCGTTCTCGATGATCATGTTGTGCAAGATGACACAACAAGTCATGATCTCCCACATTTGATCTTTCGACCAGGTCTGAGCGGGGTACCGAACAACATCGAATCGAGATTGGAGCACACCAAATGTCCGCTCGACATCCTTCCTGCAAGCCTCCTGAAGCTTCGCAAACCAGGCGTTCTTGCCTCCTGCCACAGGGTTTGAGATCGTCTTCACAAATGTCGACCATCTCGGATAGATGCCGTCAGCTAGATAGTACCCCTTGTTGTATTGGTGCCCATTGATCTCGAAGTTCACCGGAGGAGAATGGCCCTCAACGAGCTTGGCAAAAACAAGAGAGCACTGCAGCACGTTGATGTCATTGTGAGTTCCTGGCATACCAAAGAAGGAGTGCCAAATCCAGAGGTCCTGTGTGGCTACTGCCTCAAGCACCACACTGCAACCGCCTTTGGCGCCTTTGTACATCCCCTGCCAACCAAATGGGCAGTTCTTCCATTTCCAATGCATGCAGTCGATGCTTCCAAGCATCCCAGGAAATTCTCTTGCTGCATTCTGGGCTAGGATCCGAGCAGTGTCTTCCGCATTGGGTGTTCTCAAGTATTGTGGCCCAAACACTGCCACCACTGCCCGACAGAACTTGTAGAAACACTCTATGCTGGTGGACTCGGCCATGCGCCCATAGTCATCGAGTGAATCACTGGGAGCTCCATATGCAAGCATCCTCATCGCTGTCATGCACTTCTGGATGGAGGTGAATCCAAGAGCGCCAGTGCAATCCATCTTGCACTTGAAGCAGTTGTCGAACTCCCGGATGGAATTCACAATCCTGAGGAAGAGCTTTCGGCTCATCCGATAACGGCGCCGAAATGTTTCTCGCCATGAAGTGGAGCATCGACGAAGTAGTCGGAGTAGAGCATGCAGTAGCCTTGCAGATGATGCCAGTTCTTTGCTTTCACCCGCCCCGGCGCCGAGCCACCTCGCCGCGGCTTTTCATTGCTCGCCAGCAGCTGGGCGAGGGCGGCGAGCACCATCAGATGCTCTTCTTCCTGGACGTCGGCCGCGGCTTCCTCCTCCAGCAGCGCGGCGAGCTCTTCCTCCTCATCCGAGTCCATCGCCGAGACAGGCAAAACACCGAACACCTTGCGCTCGGTGGGCGTGTACCCGCCGTTAAACCGCGCCTCCGCGGCCGGAAACGGCGGCCGGAAACGCCCAACTGCTGTGGGAGGGGCTGCCGCGGCGAAGCGCTGCTATTTTCCGGCGGGGAATGGCTATCTAGCGGAGTAGGGCGGCGGCCGTCGCCAGGATATAGCTAGTGGTGGCCGAGGGCGCGGGGGGTGCGAGGCGAGTCGGGGGAAGAAAACCTTGACTTTTTCCCTGTCGGTGTGGGCCAGGCGTGCTTTTCCCTAGCGCCGGAGCCCCCAACGGCTCCCCAGCGCGCCGGGTTCGGCCTGTGACCGCCGGGCGGAAAAAAGGTCCGAACCGGCGATTTTCGGCGTCCTGGGGGCGCGACTGGGCCGTTTTTTTGGCGCCGCCGCCGAAAAAGTGGCCTGGGGGGGGGCCTGTTGGGGGCGCGGCTGGAGATGCCCTAAGCCCCATGTCATCGTTTCTTTGAGCATTGTCTTTTTTTCACTAAAATCGATCAAAAGCTTTAACTATCCATTAATAACGAAGAAAAAGATTGTTGCTTGTCTAACTAGTGAAAAACCGGACTATAAAGATGCATGCAAGGCACTGCCTAAAGGTATGGGGTGGCTCCATCCCAACCCTGGCGGGTGTCATCCCCACTTAAACATCCGATAAGGATTACACCCACCCTTGTCAATGATTTTTTTAAGGAAGGATGACCCCCGGCCTCTGCATCTAGGCGATGCATGCGACTATTTTATTAATTATTCACATAAGATCTTACAAAGTCATACAACAGTAAGACTAAAGCCACTGTCTAGGCAACATATGTCGCTACTCCTATCCAATGGATGAAGGGGTGCTGAAAATCTGGGCCTAATGCCAAACAGACCTCGCAGCCAAACCTAACATCTAAGACTTGAGGTCCCAACCAGGACACCTGCCGGGTATGGGGCACCCATCAGTCCGGCGCACTCCTCAACCAGGATGCCAGCCGGGTATGAGGTCGCCGCAGCCACCTACCATCAATCCATCTTTAGTGCTATACTACTGCATCAACCTTACCCGGTCGAGCTGCCGTTGACGCCATCACGATGCCAGACAAAGACACCATCCTGCGCTCATCCATCATCACACGCCCATCGGCGAGACCCCACTGGTCCATGTCGCTGAGACCCACCGTTGTCGACGTGTCAGATGCCACACCGCTCCTCCTCTTGTCCCCTCCAGCCAGCACTTACTCCAAAAAGATGCCCATAGGAGGGAGAACGACATCAAAAACATCGCCATCGTCTGATCCGGTAGACCCAGATCTAGGGTTTCCCTCGGAACCTCTAGATCTGGTTGACGTGACCTGCACCGACGATGCCTCAAGAAGGGAACGACGTCCGAGACGCAGCCATCGTCCGCCATGACCGCAGTTAGGCGCGATTTTCACCGGAAGCCACGTCGTCCCGATCTCGCGGCTGGCTGGAACTGAACGGAGCCTCGCCACGAAGACGAATGCCGTCGTCAGTAATTCGGCGGAGATCTGTCATCTCCTCACCGGTCCCTCCACGCGCCGCCGGTCGACGGAAGGCCAACCCGTGGCGGATCCGATCGAGGCGTTGGATCCGCAGTCGTCGCCGTCACCATCTCCACACAGATCAGCCACCCCGCCAGATGAAGCACTGCCACTGCCGCCGTCCACAAGGCCGCCGCTCCGTCGGCTTATGGCGCACCGGCCACCGCCGCACGGCATGGGATCGCCGCCCCAGCCGCCGCCTTTGGATCTCACAAGAGGGGCCGCCCCTACCGCCTCAGATGAGATCGCGCCGCATCCACCCGCCCAGGTGCCTTCGGCACCAGGCCCGCTGCCACTGCGGCCCATGCCGGTGGCAGCAGCGGTAGAAGGAGGGGGAGGGGGAGTCCTGCGGTGCTAGGGTTGAGGGACCCTTGGCGTTGCCCAGGGGAAGGCGACGCGAGGGGAGGGGAGGGAAGGGTTGAGGGCTCTCCCCCTTTGTCAATGATTATGATGCAGTGGATGCAATAAAAACATAACAACATTTGCAAGCACGAAGCGATAGAAAAACTCCGCTCCATCAAACTAGTTGGCATCCCACCACTACCGGAGAGAAGTGGTCATGTTTTTTATGGGAGAAGTACAGTGAGGACTCTCTATGAAGCCAAGAAGATTGGACTCCACAAGGTTGTGTGCAAAATGTGGCATTCAACACGTGGACGTCCAATGTAATAGGTCACCTCATGGCCTACATGGCACGAGGTCAACACCCTCAACATTGACAAACTCTCAAGGTCAAACCCTTACTTCCACCCGCTTTGACACACCCATCTGTTGGGAAACGTAGGAGAAAACAAACTTTTGCCCTACGAACACCCAGGAAAATTATGAAGATGCATACACAGTTTGGATCATGGTCGTTACCGACTTCGGAATGCAGCGGAAGTAGACGAGTCGATGTAGATCGTACTTGGAGTCCGCCGAACCATAGATGAACGATCCCGCGAATTGCCCACGAAGGATCCCTCGAACAGAAGACCGAAAGCATGGCCTCTCTACTTGGTTGCAAGCGTACAGTCTTCATGACCCGACAGCGCTTCGCCGTCCAGAGCTAATCTTCACCGAAGAATTAGAGGGAGGATATTAGAACCACACTGGATTTCTAATTATGAGGATTAGATGATCTAGGTCAAGCTCTAATTGATCAACCAGGATCAACTAGAATTAGAACTAGAGGACTAGAGGAGGCTCCAAAAGTTGTATGTACAAAAAGGTGCAAACTCCTCTAGGAGGAGGGGGCGCCACAAGAAGGAGGGAAAGTCTCCCTCCCTTGGTCGGCTAAGGGGAGGGGACGTCGCATCTCCTATATAGCGTGTATGTCATTGCGAAGTGAAGTAGCGCATACCCCCTGATGTCTACTATGCAACTTTGTTCTTGTAGACACGTGTTGGGCCTCCAAGCGCAGAGTTTTGTAGGACAATAACAATTTTCCCTCAAGTGGATGACATAAGGTTTATCAATCTGTGAGAGATATAGGATCAAGATGGTCTCTCTCAAACGACCCTGCAACCAAATACAAGCAATCTCTTGTGTCCCCAACACACCCAATACAATGACAAATTGTATAGGTGCATTAGTTCGGCGAAAAGATGGTGATAAAAATGTAATATGGAGAGTAGATATTGGTTTTTGTAATTTAAAATTATAAAAACAGCAAGGCGACTAATAGTAAACGGGCACAAAACGGTGTTGCAATGCTTAAAAATAAGGCCTAGGGTCCGTACTTTCGCTAGTGCAATCTCTCAATAGTGCTAACATAGTTGGATCATATGATTATCCCTCAAAGTGTAACGAAGAATCACTCCCGAGTTCCTATTAGCGGAGAACAAAAGATAGGAATTGTTTGTAGGGTACTAAGCCACCTCAAAGCTATTCTTTCCGTTCGATCTATTCAAGAGTTCGTACTAAAATAACGCAAAGCTATTTTTTTCCGTTCGATCTATCCTAGAGTTTGTACTAGAATAACACCAAAGCAAGTTCATATTCATAATACTCAATCCACACAAAGAACTATAAAGAGACCCCAAAGTTTCCGTCGGAGAAAAGATAATAAAAATGTGCATCAACCTCTATGCATAGACTACCCCAATATCACCGCGGGAATCCGCGAGTTAAATGTCATAACATATTTCAAGTGAATCAATAAGATACCCCAATTGTCACCTCAAGTATTCATACCGCAAGACATATATCATGTGTTCTCATCTCTAAATATTCAATCCGACATGACAAAATTTCAAAGAATAAAGATTCAATTCATCACAACAAAAGTATAGAGGGGAGAAACATCATATGATCCTACTATATTAACAAAGCCCATGATATAGATCACGAGAGAGAGAGAAAGAGAGATAAATCACATAGCTACTGGTACAAACCCTCAGCCCCGAGGGTGGACTACTCCCTCCTCATCGTGGTGGCCGCCGGGATGATGAAGATGGCCACCGGAGATGATCCCCCCCCCTCCGGTAGGGTGCCGGAACGGGTCTAGATTGGTTTTCGGTGGCTACGGAGCCCTGCGGCTGTGGAACTTCTGATCTAGGTTAACCCGGAAGAGTTTCAGAACATTTGAGAATTTATAGAGCAAAGAGGGGGTGCGGAAGGCCACTGAGGTGGGCACAACCTACCTTGGCGCGCCAGGGGGCCTGGCACGCCCTGGTGGGTTGTGCCCCCTTGGGGGCACCCCCAAGGTGCTGCTTTGGCCCGCTAAACCTAGACAAATCTCGAGGAAGATGGGGACCCAAGCTAGGTCATGGTTCTACCATATATCCCCCCAAGCGATCGACGGCGGTGAAGACGGGGACGGGACTTGACGGACCGCTAAACCTACACAAATCTCGAGGAAAATAGAGCTTGGAGATCAAGCTTCGAGAGGAGAAAGCTTAACTAGTGTGGCTCGGGCATTTCATCGAACACCTCATGTGCATAGGAGGTGAGCTAGAGCACCACAAAGCTCTTCCCTCGCCGGCCATGAAAAACAGAGCAGTGTGGAGTGCTCTGCTCACCGGCGAGGGGGTATATATAGGCACATCCATTGGTCCCGGTTCGTGGCTGACACCGAGACTAAAGGCCCCCCTTTTGTCCCGGTTCCAGCCACGAACCGGGACCAATGGATGTGGGCTCCTACCTCTTGAGCACTGCGTTGGTTTTCCCTTGAAGAGGAAAGGGTGATGCAGCAAAGTAGCATAAGTATTTCCCTCAGTTTTTGAGAACCAAGGTATCAATCCAGTAGGAGGCCACACGCAAGTCCCTCGTACCTACACAAACAAATAAGAACCTCGCAACCAACGCGATAAAGGGGTTGTCAATCCCTTCACGGTCACTTACGAGAGTGAGATCTAATAGAGATAATAATAATAAGATAAATATTATTGGTATTTTCATGATATAGATTGAAAGTAAAGATTGCAAAGTAAAATAGATTGAAAACTTATATGATGGGAAATAGACCCGGAGGCCATAGGTTTCACTAGTGGCTTCTCTCAAGATATCATAAGTATTACGGTGGGTGAACAAATTACTGTCGAGCAATTGATAGAAAAGAGAATAATTATGATAATATCTAGGCATGATCATGTATATAGGCATCACGTCCGTCACAAGTAGACCGACTCCTGCCTGCATCTACTACTATTACTCCACACATCGACCACTATCCAGCATGCATCTAGAGTAATAAGTTCATAGAACAGAGTAACACATTAGGTAAGATGACATGATGTAGAGGGACAAACTCAAGCAATATGATATAAACCCCATCTGTCACTGGGATCGAGCACCGCAAGATTGAACCCAAAGCTAAGCACTTCTCCCATTGCAAGAAAGATCAATCTAGTAGGCCAAACCAAACTGATAATTCGAAGAGACTTGCAAAGATAACCAATCATACATAAAAGATTTTAGAGAAGAATCAAATATTGTTCATAGATAGATTTGATCATAAACCCACAATTCATCGGATCTCGACAAACACACCGCAAAAAGAGTTACATCGAATAGATCTCCAAGAAGACCGAGGAGAACTTTGTATTGAGATTCAAAGAGAGAGAAGAAGCCATCTAGCTAATAACTATGGACCCGAAGGTCTGAAGTAAACTACTCACACATCATCAGAGGGGCCATGGAGTTGATATAGAGGCCGTCCATGATCGATGCCCCCTCCGGCGGAGCTCCGGAAAAGGCCCCAAGATGGGATCTCTTGGGTACAGAAGGTTGCGGTGGTGGAAATAGGGTTTCGTGGTGCTCCTTGTTGTTTTCGGGGTATGTGAACATATATAGGAGGAAGAAGTAGGTCGGTTGAGCCACGAGGGGCCCACGAGGGAGGAGGGCGCGCCCAGGGGGTAGGCGCGCCCCTGCCTCGTGGACTCCTCCTCTGTTTCTTAATGTCCACTCCAAGTCCTCTGGATCACTTTTGTTCCAAAAATCACGCTCCCGAAGGTTTCATTCCGTTTGGACTCCGTTTGATATTTTTTTCCGCGAAACACTGAAATAGGCAAAAAAACAGCAATTTGCAATGGGCCTTGGGTTAATAGGTTAGTCCCAAAAATAATATAAAAGTGTAAAATAAAGCCCATTAACATCCAAAACAGATAATATAATAGCATGGAACAATAAAAAATTATATATACGTTGGAGACGTATCAAGCATCCCCAAGCTTAATTCCTGCTCGTCCTCGAGTACGTAAATGATAAAAACAGAATTTTTGATGTGGAATGCTTTCTAGAATGTTCTTCAATGTATTTTTCTCTATTGTGGCATGAATGTTCAGATCCGAAAGATTCAAGATAAAAGTTTATTGTTGGCATAAAAATAGTAATACTCCAAGTATGCTGATCAAGCAATTGTGTCTTATCAAAATACCATAGCCAAAGAAAACTTATCCCTACAAAATCATATAGTTTGGCCATGCTTCATTTTCGTCACACAAAATTCTATCATCATGCACAACCCTGATGACAAGCCAATCAATTGTTTCATACTTAGCCTTTTCCAACTCTTTCAACTTTTATGCAATATATGAGCGCGAGCCATGGACATAGCACTATGGGTGGAATAGAATATGATGATCGAGGTTGTGTGAGAAGACAAAAAAGGAGAAAGTCTCACATTGACGCGGCTAATCAATGGGCTATGGAGATGCCCACTGATTGATGTCAATACAAGAAGTAGGTATTGCCATGCAACCGATGCACTAGAGCTATAAGTATAAGAAAGCTCATCAAAGAAACTAAGTGGGTGTGCATCCAACTTGCTTGCTCACGAAGACCTAGAGCATTTGAGGAAGCCCATCATTGAAATATACAAGCCAAGTTTTATAATGAAAAATTTCCACTAGTATATGAAAGTGACAAAATAAGAGATTCTCTATCATCCAAAACAATAAGGTATGCATCAAAGACGATCGCTCGCGCGTGCCACATCCGCAGGTTTACTGTCGCGTTTTACTGTGTCGAGGGAGGACAGAAACAAACGCTCGCACCCCTCACACCTCTCGCTCACAGCTATTCTTTAGTTCTCTCCTCCCAGCTAGGGTTGCCTCCGCCGCCGCCTCCCCGCCCCGCACGCCACACCTCCTCTGACTCCTTTTTCCTTTGCAGGCACGCCTTCCTCTCCCTCTCGCCTCGTCTCCCACCCACCACGGCCGAGGTCACCGATGCGTCCCGTCGCGCAGCGCCTGGAGCCTCCACCTCCCTCCTCCCTCTGCTGCCCTCAGTGGCGACCCCAAGTGCGGCCGCTCCTCGCCCGTGCTCCAGCCGCAGCCCCCGTGTTGAAGCCTTGAAGGTGCAGGCCCAGAAGGAGGCGTTGATCCCGTCCTTGCAGGTACCCACTACCCACACCTCTCTTTATCCTGATTTTCCTCCTCTCCCCCCTTTGATTTAATCTCGTACGGTGATCTAGTTGCGGGGTGGGACTACGATCTGCATTGGGTGAAGGAGGAGCAAGGTACCAAGCCTCGAAGGTCACAGCCTGATGGCGCCTACCCTGCTGCTTCGGCCTGGGGGCGTTGGGGAGTCATGGCCGACATCGACCTCAAGTTCTTTGCCTGATGTTGTCGGCCAACATACTACAGGTAATGTATGAACCAAAGTATTGTACTGCCAGCCTCTTTTAGTCTCTGTGTGCATAATGTGGCAATGAATTCTAGATGCTAGAATATGGTAGTTGTGGGACTTCATTAATTATTAGGAACTTGACAGTCGTTAATTTTGAAATGCTAATGCTATCTGAACTTCGCCATGTAGGTGCTGAAGGGTAGTATCTCGGCGGTTCATGTCACATATGTGCTTACGGATTTGCACTGAATCTGGTAATTGTCATTGTGAAGGCTGCAACTTTACATTTAGCATAAAAAGGGATGGTTGTGGTCAGGGTTCTGTACTAAACAGGATGAAATATGATGATGCATATATTTTAGTTTTCAAGGAGACAAATCATAACTGCTGCATGCATATCAGGTGAAGCAAACTTCAGAGTGTTCTTTGAGCTAATTCTCTTCGAGGTTTGTGTATGTTTTTGATTTTTCATGACTTGTGGACGGTTGCCAGGAATGCACCCAGAATATGTGGTAGGCCAAAAATTCTCTACATTTATATCATTCCATAGAAAAAGGGAAGCTGCATAAGAATTATCAAGTCGTTGGATATGTAAATACATACAGATGTAGCTTGATTTGGTCTTTGAGTTCTTTTTTTCATGGGATCGGTAGGTGGCTGCATCTGGAGGTCGTCGCCGTGGGGATCGTCTCCTGCCTTGGCGTGGATTGTTGTGCACGCTGTCCTGCCTCCCTTCCCCTTGAGACGCTCGCCACGCGGCCAAATCACCTCGTCTCCGACCTTCTCGCAGCAGGGCCAGGGGAGCAACGTCGGTTGGATCTAGGAGGACCACCGGTGTGGGACCCGCTGCGGCCAGGTATGCGCCTCTCCCTCCCCTTCCTCAGGATCCACTGCCCCTCTTTGTTAATGAAGTTTGCACCGGAATTATATATATTTATCAACACAACAATACCCCGTTGTATATAATGAGACATCTTATGTGTCCTTTTGATTCTTGTATTACCCATTTAAAACGTGATCAAAACAGAGTTAGCGACAGCGTAGCTAATTTTGCTCGTACTTAAGGGAGAACTATGACTTGGTTTGGTTCCGGTCCGGAAGTTTCCCTTCAGTTAGCTGTTAATGATTGTAAGGACTTGAGATGTTGAGTAATACAAGTTTTACCTGCAAAAAAAAACAATACCCCGTTGTTACTCCAGAAAACTTAGATAATCCAAATAAAGCAATGTGATAACATGAGATGCGATAGTCAAGTTAAGTGCTACGGAAAAAATTAAAATGGTTTTGCTATTTAATCAGCAATGCAACACATAGGATGCTACTAGGAGGACAACCAATATATATAGATGACTATAGCTGTTCCTATTTGTAATTATCATATTGTAGGAACTTAATCAGGGGTTAGTTTGTTTGCATATTTCATCAACTCACTCCAAGCTTCAATTATGAGAGGAGCATTACGAGAAGGTTCCTTGGATGATGCTGGATGTACCCATCTCTTGCAGCTGTTCTGATCTAGCTTCTTCTTGTTTACTTGGCCATCTCTTATCTAAAGATGTGTCAGACATTCACTCATTTTCTGCCAACCATGCAGTACTGTACGATTTGCAATGTGCTTTTCATGGCAAAGACGAAGTTCCTAAAGGTAAATTTTGATAATTCTACATTCAACTGTATTACCAGTCATAAAAGTGTTACAACAAGAGTTCCATAACTTGTGGTTGCAAGGGATTTAGTGCGCTGTATGCAGAGAATAGATGGTGACTATTATGCTGAGGAAAGTCTTACTGATGAAATGTAGGCCTGTGTTTTTCAGCGTTCTAACTACCAAGTGTGTGCTAAATTATGCAGACACTACATCAAATATGCATTGTAAATGCTGGAGATGGTTTCAAACTGATCTGGAGCACAACGATCTTATATGTTTGGATCCTTTAGTGTAAGATTAATTTGTGAATTTGTGGTACAAGGCTTGCTAGAAAATATATGTGCAGCCAATTACCAGTGTTTTTGGGTGGTTTGTGCACATGCTCAAACAGGGAGGATACCTGAGGTCCAACAAAGGCCCTTGGAGTGACCCCTAGATTATGAAGGTAGTTTTTTTTTTCTAAATCAGCTGTTGCCCTCTTACAACATGATATCTAACTTGCCTACTACAACTACTTATGAACTTATTTCTTATTGCATATCATACATGGCATGGAATCATCTAAATTAAGGGATATTGTGCAAGTATCTGATATAGAAGACACAATTACAAGCTCTGTACGATTGCGTGCGCTTAAGGCAAGATCATCAAATATCTGATCTGTGAGCTGTCATTTGTTCAGTGAGTCAATCTCTTTTCAGTTTTAACGTTTTATGCGTTGTTCCTACTTCTTTCAGTTACCAGAAAGAATTAATGATACATCAAATTCTGAATTAAGTTCAGTTGTTGATGATCTTGGATCCCCTATAGCCTTGGCTAATGCTAGAAAGAGTTAGTGATACATCAGATGGTGAATCAGGTTTAGATGTTGGTCTTGGATCCCTTTATAGTCCCTGAAGATGTCGAATATCATAGTTTGGCTCCAGACCGTGAGGAAGTGAATTATTGTTTCCTTAATTCTAGCATTACACTAATAAGTTCCATTGGTGATCTCACTTGTCAACTACTAGATCATATCTTCGAATGAACATAAGGAAATAATAGATATTTCTTTTTCGTCCCGACATACCTAAATGTTCAGTCATTGTTCCCTGACAGAAAAAAAATGTTGACCAACATTTTCAAAAGTTGGAGCTATAACTGATTTGGTAATCATGAGGGATATGCATATCAGGATGCATCATGGATTTGGATTTGTTACAATCAGTACATGGATTGGGTTCGATGCGTATATGGTAGTGATTGCACTGCTAACCGCTTGATTTGGTGTTTCCTCTGTTTTGGTGCGGCGTGCGTGTTGCTTTCAGAGCTTGAAGCGAGCGAAATGCCGAAGGAGAATCTTGGGGATGACGGAGGCTTCGACGACGACCTCAGCCGAGAGGTAACGAGACAAAACCGTACATGAGGTTTTCATCTCATACGGCTCCTCTCTAATATACATACATAGTGCTAAGCGAAATAATCTATAGAATCAGACTAAAAATTGCTTTCTTGTTTCTGCAATTCTCACTGTATGCAACTCTGTCAGTACTCAGGCTGTATAGCCGGTGGGGAGTAGTGAAAAACTGAATTAGTTGATTCTTAGAAGTTGGACTGATTTGTTTGATACGTCGGCACTGTCGATGTGGTCTTCTTGAATAGACTATGTGTGTTTTAGACTAGGTGGAGTATTCAATGTTTTGTGTTATTGTTTGTGTCTAGATGAACTCTGTAGTTACAAAGGAGTTCCCAAATTGTCTAGATGGCATGCATAGTTTAATGTAAAGTGTGTTGCAGACCTATAAGCAATATATTGAAAAAATTATAACTGTCTCTTGCATGCTTTCCTTGGTTGTGTGGATAATATGGCAATTGATGTTTATGTATTTTCAGTTTTAAATCTAAAGTTTATCTCCATATGCCATGTTCAGTGCATGTTAATTTTGTCACATGTGCCAACGCCTATGCTTGCGTTGATCATTTTGACTATTTATGTTCGTTGTAAACAATCGATGTGACCAAGCTGTGGCGCTCTTCAGCTCCACCAAGAGAGCACCATGTGATCCTCACATAAGGTCTTTGTTTGCTGCATCCACAATTAAAACATTGACTAGCCAGTTCACTTTGATGCTAATACATGCCCCATTTTACATGTGATTTTTGATGCCATAGCATGTTAGCTAAAAGATTTAGTTGGTATTTCATATAGAGGATATGGATGTTACATTTTTTTCAAAATGCATGGTAAATGTTCAGTTATATGCATTCTCAATCTGTCTTGCAACATTGATTTGACGGATGTTGTACTTCTGAGTATGTTCTAATCATTTACTATCTCAAATGTATATCATATTATTTTGTCTTTCATCATTAAAAGAAGCGTGATGCCTAGACTTTTGAGTATTTTTCTATACATTTTCCATCTAACAGTTTAACTTGTACCAACTACCTCAATTTCTCAAAATCATGTCTAATGGAATAGCCTCTGCCGGTAAAGTTACTTTCAGTACTGGCGAAGCTTGCGGATTGTATGTGAATGAAGCTCTTCCAGATATTAATTAATTTTCGAAGGGTCGGGTCCTAGAGATAGCAAATAGAGGGTATGACACTCTAAACTTAGATTACTGCAAACACAAAGTGACTTTCTAATGGGTTGCATATTTTATTGCTTCAAATAACAAACAGAGGGTGTCACACTCACGTAAACTTAGATTATTACAGAAAATTACAAACCACCCTTTTCATGGATCAAGTTAAAACTGCATAGATTTGTTATAGGATAATAATGAATTAGGTAAGTATTAATTTAATATAGGACTATAGTATGTTTTCAATCATTAAAAGTATATATGTTATACAACATAAAATGGGTAATATTTGCCAAACATTATCAAACTACAAAAATTGGCATAATAGAGTTTCCAAAGTATATGTATTAATTAATGAAATTGGTATCTTGAAAATAATATGAATTTAATTTTCTATAATTCTCATGGATGCAATGCAATAGGGTGAATTATTTTATTGGAAGGTGCTATAATATAGGTCTGAAAGATCCACTTCAGTTGTTGCTCTTATGAATTACTTTATTTGCTTTATGTTAATGCCCAATTATATCCAAATTACATGTGGCATGAACACGGATGCCGTTCTTTCCTAAATGAACATATGTTGATCAACAGGCGCTTTGTGTTCTACAAATGGAGCTCCCCAGAGATAGTTGTATACAGTACCTGTTGTATATGTTACTTTTGAACCATCTGTAATATCTGTAATGAGTCGTCTAGCCTATTAAACTGTTGCCCCTGTGTTCATATGTGCCTATCGTTATCTAAAATGCTTGTCTTTGCTTCTAAACCTGATAGATTTTATGCATGTGCACTATTTGCAATGCATTTTTGTTACTGTGTCTTATTTTTCCCAGCACCGAGATGCTCTTGTCAGTGCTCAAGTCTGATCTATTTTATGCATGTGCACTTCCCCTACTGAATTTCTGTTGTTGTATCGTCTGGGTCTCGCTAAACTAAAGCTACTATCATACAGGCACGTTAACAAACACGATAGCTTGGTTAGTGCGCATAATCCCGCCTCAAGAGGCGCCACCAGGTGGCGCCCCAATCACTAGTGAAGATCATGGTGCTACTTTGAAGCACAAGTGTGAAAAAAGGATAGCAACATTATCCCTTATCTTTTTTTTTGTTTGGGCCTTTTTTTATGGCCTCTTTTTTATTTTTATTTTATTTTTTGTCTGGAGTCTCATCCCGGCTTGTGGGGGAATCATAGTCTCCAACATCCTTTCCTGACATGGGACAATGCTCTAATGATGATCATCACATTTTTATTTACTTACAATTCAAAAATTACAACTCGATACTTAGAACAAAATATGACTCTATGTGAATGCCTTCGGCGGTGTACCGGGATTGCGATGAATCAAGAGTGACATGTATGAAAAATTAAGCATGGTGGCTTTGCCACAAATATGATGTCAACTACATGATTATGCAAAGCAATATGACAATGATGATGCGTGTCATAATAAATGGAACGGTGGAAAGTTGCATGGAAATATATCTCGGAATGGCTATGGAAATGACATAATAAGTAGGTATGGTGGCTGTTTTGAGGAAGATATAAGGAGGCTTATGTGTGATAGAGCGTATCATATCACGGGGTTTGGATGCACTGGCGAAGTTTGCACCAACTCTCAAGGTGAGAAAGGGCAATGCACGGTACCGAAGAGGCTAGCAATGATGGAAGGGTGAGAGTGCGTATAATCCATGGACTCAACATTAGTCATAAAGAACTCACATACTTATTGCAAAAATCTACAAGTCATCAAAACCAAGCACTACGTGCATGCTCCTAGGGGGATAAATTGGTAGGAAAAGACCATCGCTCATCCCCGACCGCCACTCATAAGGAAAGCAATTAAAGAATACCCCATGCTTCAAATTTGTCACACAACGTTTACCATATGTGCATGCTACAAGATTTGCCAACTTCAACACAAGTATTTATCAATTTCACAATTACTCAACTAGCACACCTCTAATATTACCACCTTTATATCTCAAAACAATTATCAAGCATCCAACTTCTCTTAGCATTTAAAATTTTATAACCAAAGTAAATTACCATGATGTTCTAAAGGACTCTCAAAATGATATAAGTGAAGCATGAGAGATCAATTATTTCTATAAAATAGAACCACCGCCGTGCTGTAAAAGATATAAGCGAAGCACTAGAGCAAAAATTATCCAACTCAAAAGATATAAGTGAAGCACATAAAGTATTCTAATAAATTTCAATTCATGTGTGTCTCTCCCAAAAGGTGTGTACAGCAAGGATGATTGTGGTAAACTAAAAAGCAAAGACTCAAATCATACAAGACGCTCCAAGCAAAACACATATCATGTGACGAATAAAAATATAGCTCCAAGTAAAGTTACCGATGGACGAAGACGAATGAGGGGATGCCTTCCGGGGCATCCCCAAGATTAGGCATTTGGTTGTCCTTGGATTTACCTTGGGGTGCCTTGGGCATCCACAAGCATAGGCTCTTGCCACTCCTTCTTCCATAATCCATCAAATGTTTATCCAAAACTTGAAAACTTCACAACACAAAACTTAAAAGAAAATCTCGCGAGCTACTTTAGTAAAAGAAAGCAAACCACCACTTCAAGGTACTGTAATGAACTCATTATTTATTTATATTGGTGTTCAACCTACTGTATTCCAACTTTTCTATGGTTCATAAACTCTATTACTAGCCATAGATTCATCAAAATAAACAAACAACACACGAAAAACAGAATCTGTCAAAACAGAACAGTCTGTAGTAATCTGAAGGTTTCGAATACTTCTGGAACCCCAAAAATTCTAAAATAAATTGCTGGACGTGAGGAATTTATCTATTAATTATCTACAAAAAGAATTAACTAAATAGCACTCTCCAGTAGAACATGGCAGCAAATCTCGTGAGCGCTAAAGTTTCTGTTTTTTACAGCAAGATCGCAAAGACTTTCCCCAAGTCTTTTTCCAAAGTTCTACTTGGCACAAACACTAATTAAAAGCATAAAACCACATTTAAACATAGGCTACATGAATTATTTGTTACTAAACAGGATCAAAAATCAAGAAACAAAAATAAAATTGGGTTGCCTCCCAACAAGCGCTATCGTTTAACGCCCCTAGCTAGGCATAAAAGCAAGGATAGATCTAGGTATTATCATCTTTGGTATGCAATCCATAAGTGGCTCTCATAATAGATTCATAAGGTAATTTAATTTTGTTTCTAGGAAAGTGTTCCATGCCCTTCCTTAACGGAAATTGGAATCTAATATTCCCTTCCTTCATATCAATAATTGCACCAATCGTTCTAAGGAAAGGTCTACCAAGAATAATAGGACATGTAGGATTGCAATCTATATCAAGGGCAATGAAATCTACGGGCACATAATTCCTATTTGCAACAATAATAAAATCATTAATTCTTCCCATAGGTTTCTTAATGGTGGAATCCGCAAGATGCAAGTTTAAAGAACAATCATCAAATTCACGGAAACCTAGCAAATCACACAAAGTTTTAGGAATCGTTGAAACACTAGCACCCAAATCACATAAAGCATAGCATTCATGATATTTAATCTTAATTTTAATAGTAGGTTCCCACTCATATTGAAGTTTTCTAGGGATAGAAACTTCCAATTCAAGCTTTTCATCATAAGATTGCATTAAAGCATCAACGGTATGTTTAGTAAAAGCTTTATTTTGACTATAAGCATGCGGAGAATTTAGCACGGATTGCAACAAGGAAATACAATCTATCAAAGAGAAATTATCATAATTAAATTCCTTGAAATCCAATATAGTGGGTTCATTGCTATGTAAAGTTTTAACCTCTTCCATCCCACTTTTATCAATTTTTGCATGAAGATCTAAAAACTCCGAATCATTAGGACGCCTTCTAACTAAAGTTGACTCATCTCCAGTCCCATCATTATCAAGATTCATATTGCAAAACAAATATTTAATAGGGGGCACATCAATAACTTTTAGATCTTCATCTTTATTATCATGGAAACTAGAAGAACACGCTTTCACAAAGCAATCTTTTTTAGCACGCATCCTAGCGGTTCTTTCTTTGCACTCATCAATGGAAATTCTCATAGCTTTGAGAGACTCATTGATATCATGCTTAGGTGGAATAGATCTAAGTTTCAAAGAATCAACATCAAGAGAAATTCTATCCACGTTCCTAGCCAACTCATCGATCTTAGACAATTTTTCTTCAATCAAAGCATTGAAACTCCTTTGCAAACTAATAAATTATTTAATATTAGATTCAAAATCAGAGGGCATCTTATTTATAATTCCCATAAGAATTGTTGTAGGAATTACCATAATTATTAGAGGAATTACTAGGAAACGGCCTAGGATTGAAATTACCTCTATACACGTTATTACCAAAATTGTTCCTACCAACAAAATTCACATCCATAGATTCATTATTATTCTCAATCAAAGTAGACAAAGGCATATCATTAGGATCAGAAGAACCACTTTTATTAGCAAACAATTTCATAAGTTCATCCATCTTTCCACTCAAAATATTGATTTCTTCTATAGCATGCACCTTTTTATTAGTAGATCTTTCAGTATGCCATTGAGAATAATTAACCATAATACTATCTAGGAGTTTAGTAGCTTCTCCTAAAGTGATTTCCATAAAAGTGCCTCCCGAGGCCGAATCTAAAAGATTTCTAGAAGCAAAGTTCAATCCGGCATAATTTTTTTGTATAATCATCCAAAGATTCAAACCATGTGTAGGGCAATTACGTATCATTAATTTCATCCTCTCCCAAGCTTGTGCAACATGTTCATGATCAAGTTGCTTAAAATTCATAATATCGTTTCTAAGAGTGATGATCTTAGAGGGAGGAAAATACTTAGAGATAAAAGCATCTTTGCACTTATTCCATGAATCGATACTATTTTTAGGCAAAGACGAAAACCAAGTTTTAGCATGATCTCTAAGAGAAAACGGGAATAGCTTCAGTTTAATAATATCATTATCCACATCTTTCTTCTTTTGCATATCACACAAATCAACAAAGTTGTTTAGATGGGTAGCGGCATCTTCACTAGGAAGGCCGGAAAACAGATCTTTCATGACAAGATTCATCAAGGCAGCATTAATTTCACAAGATTCAACATCGGTAAGAGGAGCAATCGGAGTGCTAATAAAATCATTATTGTTGGTATTGGAAAAGTCACACAATTTAGTATTATCTTGAGTCATCGTGACGAGCAAGCAATCCAACACACAAGCAAACAAGAAACAAGCAAAAATACGAACTAGAAAAGAGAAGGGGAACGGAAAAAGAGGGCGAATAAAACGGCAAGGATGAAGTGGGGGAGAGGAAAACGAGAGGCAAATGGCAAATAATGTAATGTGAGGGATAAGAGTTTGTGATGGGTACTTGGTATGTCTTGACTTGTGTGTAGACTCCCCGGCAACGGCGCCAGAAATCCTTCTTGCTACCTCTTGAGCACTGCGTTGATTTTCCTTTGAAGAGTAAAGGGTGATGCAGCAAAGTAGCGTAAGTATTTCTTTCAGTTTTTGAGAACCAAGGTATCAATCCAGTAGGAGGCCACACACAACTCCCTCATACCTACACAAACAAATAAGAACCTCGCAACCAACACGATAAAGGGGTTGTCAATCCCTTCACGATCACTTACGAGAGTGAGATCTGATAGAGATAATAATAATAAGATAAATATTTTTGATATTTTTATGATATAGATTGAAATTAAAGATTGCAAAGTAAAATAGATTGGAAACTTATATGATGGAAAATAGACCCGGGGGCCATAGGTTTCACTAGTGGCTTCTCTCAAGATAGCATAAGTATTACGGTGGGTGAACAAATTACTGTCGAGCAATTGATAGAAAAGTGAATAATTATGAGAATATCTAGGCATGATCATGTATATATAGGCATCACGTCCGTGACAAGTATATCGACTCCTGCCTGCATCTACTACTATTACTCCACACATCGACCGCTATCCAGCATGCATCTAGAGTATTAAGTTCATAAGAACATAGTAACACATTAGGTAAGATGACATGATGTAGAGGAATAAACTCAAGCAATATGATATAAACCGCATCTTTTTATCCTCGATGGCAACAATACAATACGTGTCGTTTCCCTTTCTGTCACTGGGATCGAGCACCGCAAGATTGAACCCAAAGCTAAGCACTTCTCCCATTGCAAGAAAGATCAATCTAGTAGGCCAAATCAAACTGATAATTCGAAGAGACTTGCAAAGATAACCAATCGTACATAAAAGATTTCAGAGAAGAATCAAATATTGTTCATAGATAGACTTGATTATAAACCCACAATTTATCGGATCTCGACAAACACACCGCAAAAAGAGTTACATCGAATAGATCTCCAAGAAGATCGAGGAGAACTTTGTATTGAGATTCAAAGAGAGAAAAGAAGCCATCTAGCTAATAACTATGGACCCTAAGGTCTGAAGTAAACTACTCACACATCATCAGAGGGGCCATGGAGTTGATGTAGAGGCCCTCCGTGATCGATCCCCCTCAGGCGGAGCTCCGGAAAAGGCCCCAAGATGGGATCTGTTGGGTACGGAAGGTTGCGGCGGTGGAAATAGGGTTTCGTGGTGCTCCTGGTTGTTTTCGGGGTATGTGAACATATATAAGAGGAAGAAGTAGGTCGGTTGAGCCACGAGGGGCCCACGAGGGAGGAGGGCGCGCCCCCCTGCCTCGTGGACTCGTCCGTTTCTTGACGTCCACTCCAAGTCCTCTGGATCACGTTTGTTCCAAAAATCACGCTCCCGAAGGTTTCATTCCGTTTGGACTCCGTTTGATATTCTTTTTTTGCGAAATACTGAAATAGTAAAAAAAACAGCAATTTGCACTAGGCCTTGGGTTAATAGGTTAGTCTCAAAAATAATATAAAAATATAAAATAAAGTCCATTAACATCCAAAACAGATAATATAATAGCATGAAACAATCAAAAATTATAGATACGTTGGAGACGTATCATGAGCCAGGAGCGAGGCCCATTGGTCCCGGTTCATGTCTGAAACCAGGACAAAAGGGTCCAGACGAACCGGGACCAATGCCCCACGAGGCCCGGCCGGCCTCCTGGACGCATGAACCGGGACGTATGCCACCATGGGTCCCGGTTCGTGACTGAACCGGGATTAAATGGGCTGGCCAGGCCGAAACCAAAGCCCTATTTTCTTTTAGTGCAGGGGTTCGGTGAAAAGTGCAAAATCAATTGAAAAGCTAGTTTGCAAACCCAAGGAATATGGAGGCCTAGGTAACCTTAATGTTGGGCGTCAGGCGTTGGACGCACGGACGTGTTATGGGACGGTTGACGGTTGACGTGTTAAATCCGTACCCACAAGACGTCATGCTAACCCCACACGTCAGAGCGAGAGTGCATGCAGACCATCTACCAGCTCGAGTCAATTCAGAAGAGACTGGTTTTTTTTAGCTCCCGGGGGCAGGGGCACCCCCTTATCCACACTGTTGACGGGAGAGGTTTCCAAGAGGAGAGAACGAGGCAGCGGAGGAAATCTAGGAGGATGCAGGCGCTTGTTTGAACGAGGCTAGGACGGGATCGAGGATAATTTAATGTTATGCGCTTTATGGTTTTGAGAAAATCTGGATTTCATAAGATGACTTATTCACCTAGACAAAGGAGTACCTTCGCATGCAACACACAATCTCTCTCCGCAATTTGCATGCCTTCTCTTTTAATAACTCGGCATGCAGCAGACACCACTTTCTCTCTCTTAACCATGAATGGAACACACACTCTCTCCTACTGTATCATTTACGTGAGACACACTCTCTCTCTCCTTTTATTTATTTCAATTCTTGCCATCATGAGTCATGTGATATAGGTGGGCGCATGCAGAATCTATATGTGACTTCAACCCTCCAGCGAGCCTAGTCCTGCCAACCTAGTTCTGCATGCTCCTTCTCTCGTCGTTGTTTGTCTCCTTAAAAAAAGTCTGCCTAGCTAAGCTGCTACTGCAAAGCGTCTATAACTGGACATAGGCTAGCCCGTATCTTATTGCCACTGGACGGATAGATTGAACGGTGCCGGGACTCCCGGGTGCCATCACAACTTTTCGAATTCAGAAGGAAAAAATATGTGAGATGTCGTGAGGGGTAGGGCCGTAGGGGGCGCGGGGCGTCAACGGCAACGATGAAGAAGCAAACTGCATGTTGCACATATCCTCCTGGACGGCGATGAGCTCCTCGGAAGCGGTGGGGCGGACATGGCGATGGACTTTCCCATCCACCCCGTCGACAAGTAACATTTCTCGCCTGCAGAAAATCGCTTTCCTTAGGGCTCGGGAGTCCCGGTTTAGATTGAGGCGTGATGGTTTCAAGTTGCCAATCTTCCTGGATGAGGCATCAAGCACAAATACCCACATGGACTTGTTGGGGGAGCTGGTGCGCATGAGGAGTTGGCGATCAGATCCGATGGTGGAGAGGCGGTGGTGGCGAACCATGGGCTGGGGGATTTTGGGCCGCAGTTTGTGATGGTAGATCGACGGTGCAAACAAGTGTGGCTGCCAGGGCAGCGCCATGTCCGCTTTCAGTTAGAGCGAGGGTGATAACACAGATGTCATTTAGGCAAGTAGACACTGAAGGCCGGGTTAATATAGACCAAATAGTTGTAATTGAAGAGCGTCCTGAAAGTTTTTTTTTTTGGAGAGTCAACGGGGGAGGGGGGGCCCACCTGAATTTTCATATTGATTTTTATTTGTCACAGGGACGAAAGTTAAATAGTGAAGGAGAGAGAGAGAGGGAGGGGCGAGGGGAGAGTTGAAGGAGAGAGGGGTGAGAAGCGCCCTAAAAATGACGATCTGATCAAAATTTACGTACTCCCTCCGTCCGAAAATACTTGTCCTCGAAATGGTTGTATCTAGACTTATTTTAGTTATAGATACATCTATTTTATCCATTTCTGGAACAAGTATTTCCAAACGGAGGGAGTACCTTTTTTAGTAGTGATTTTGTTTTTTTGGTGAGGGCTCCACGAAGGCTATTTCTTTCTAAAACTTTGCAAGAACATCAAATCTTTGATCCCTGAAAGTTTTAATTTTTTTCCTTTTTTTTACAAAATTACTGTTCATGAGGGTGTAGGGGCACACGGGAGCTATTGCACCTTCCACAAATAAATATAATTTGTGGTGTTTGATTATTGTATAATGTAAATATCATAATATAATGTGAATTCTCATGCATGTTTGCATGTTGAGGTGGCTTTATATTATGGATGATTGCATCTTGTAGTGGACCTTTCTCCATGCATGTTGAATGATGAGGTGGCATACTTGCATGTTGAGAGAAATATGATAGCGAGGGCTAGTTATCTAGATATAGAAGATGACTTTTTTTTGTGAGACCAAGCTGGGAGCAGGACAACGACGCGTCGCCACATAGCTCTGTATGTCCATGGTATGGAGTTAGTCCGTCTCGGGGGTGCGTGTGTGTCGGATTATGAGAAAGGTATGAAGATATTGAAGGAAGGCATCACTTCTCTTGTTGAATTTGAGGAGCAGAGAGATGGTCTTGCGATGGAGGACATGCTGTCAGGTGGGGCCGGTTCGACAGCAAAGGCCAATGAAAACATGGTGGATGCGACCGATGTTAATCCAGAAGTGCAGGAGGACACCCTAGTTGGGCTAGGGGCGCTTGAGAAGAAACACAAGGCAGGGCGGTAGTCAAATAGCCGTGACAAAGCACCGTACGAGGAACCGAGCAAGAGAACTCGATTTTGCCCAAGCAGCTGAGGAAGGAAGCTAAATGCAGCAATTGTTGCGTGGCCATGCACATGAAGAATACTTGCACAAATCATGTAGGTGTTAAGTTGCAAACCGCCTCGTGTTAGTGTTGGTATTCCTTCGTTTTTTTCATTTTATTTAATGCCTAGTCTTGAACATCGAGTGTCATGTAGAGACTATATGCTGTGGGATGTTGACTGGCGGAGAATGAAGACTCCATGGCCGTCGTGCTTCGAGCTGTGGAGGAGGGGGAACTGGTTGTTGTGGATTTAATGTTGAGAGGAGGCTTCCCACCGACTCCTTCATTTTCCTTCCATCATTACAGAACCGTGGAATTTTTTATTTGCCGCATTTTGTGGCAAATAGTCGACCAATCGCATAGAATGGGTTGGCCCATATGAGCGTGCGAGCCACTGGTTTTGTGAACCTTCTGAAAGGTTCTTGACCGATTTTAGGAACCTAAGGTTCATAAACCATTTTTTTCTTTCTTTCTGTGTTTTTTTTCGGTTTTGTGGAGGTGCCGGTGAACGGTCGAGGGAGGAAGGCCTAGATGAAGGAGGTTGGGCACGAGCGGAGATAGTAGAAGGAGCCACACAGGTTTTTTTTTAGACAAAGGAGCCATGCAAGTCGAGGCGCGATGGAGGGGATGAAGACGCCGGAGATCCGCGGCATCGCCGGCCTGCTGGCGGCGTATGAATTGACCATGACGATGATGAATGTCTCTATCTGGTCTGAGCCCATTCGCCACACTCAGCGAGCCCAATAACAAAACACCTGGTTGGCCCATCAAAATTCCAAACCCCATCCTCCCACCGCGGCCCATCTATTTAGGCCCAGAAGAAACCCCACCGGCTGCCATATCCACTTCGGCCCCTCAATCTCTCTCTCAGAGCCGTCGTCTCCTGGCCATGGCTGTCGCCGTCGCCGTCGCCGTCATCGTCTTAACCGCCGTTGCACGCCGGCGAGGCCGGTCCTCGCCCCTCGAGCTCCCCAGTCCAACGGCGTCCGCCCTCCCGTCGCCCTCTGCTCTTCACTGATCTCCCACCAAAGCTCGCGCATTGGTTCCCTCCGCGCAGGTCTGCTGCTGTTCTGCTGGATTCGTCGCCTCCTCTCTTCTCGGTAAGCAGCCCCTTCCTCCGTCTCGATTGAGATTACTGTTTTCTCGGTAGCAGTGAACAATTATGGTTGAATTGGATGTGGGCTGGTTTTCTTTTGCACGCGAGGTGCTCGTCATAATGCCGCGGAGAAGCTGAGAAAGGATACTCGTTTTTTCAGGCAGCTAATCTCAATCTGAATCTACTGGTGCAGGTGCTCGCTCTATCATGTGCTGTGAAATGAGGCCGGGGTTCGGGTTCGGGTCTGCGCGGCGCGGCGTCTGGAGGAGCTGGCCCGCCCTGTGCTCACGGCAGCTGCAGCAGTGCTTCTCCCCGTCTCTCCGCTCCGCAAAGAAGCTGCACGTCACAGCCACCACTCTCCCACTGCCTGACGCGAGGAAGAAGAGCAAGGTCATTGTGATATCAGGCCCCACCGGCGCTGGCAAGAGCAGGCTCGCGCTGGAGGTGGCCAGGAGGCTAGGGGGAGAGATCATCAGCGCCGACTCGGTGCAGGTGTACCGCAGCCTCGACGTCGGCTCCGCCAAGCCGTCCGCCTCCGAGATGAGCATGGTGCCGCATCACCTGATCGACATCATGCACGCGTGTGACGATTACTCCGCTGGGATGTTCTTCCACGACGCGCGAGCAGCGACGCAAGATGTTCTTGGCAGGGGCTCTGTGCCTGTCGTTGCAGGAGGGACCGGGCTGTACTTAAGGTGGTTTATCTACGGCAAGCCAAATGTTCCACAGTCATCCACAGACATCATATCAAGTGTGTGGTCTGAGCTCGCTGGATTTCGTGAGAGCGGCCGGTGGGAAGAAGCGGTGGAGCTCCTGCTCAAGGCCGGGGACCCCGAAGCTCGGGACTTGGATACAAATAACTGGGCCAGGTTAAGCAGAAGGCTCGAGATCATCAGGTCATCTGGTTCCCCTGCATCTTCCTTCACCCTACCATACAGCTCGTTTCAGAAGCAGCAAGACACCAAGCTAACTGATTCCCCAAGCGATGATGCAACCTGCGAGGCGAAGGAACTGGAGTATGATTTCCTGTGTTTTTTCCTAGCATGCCCACGGGTTGAACTCTACAGATCAATTGATTTGAGGTGTGAGGAAATGCTGGCTGACACAGGAGGCCTTCTTTCAGAAGCCTCATGGCTTCTTGATGTTGGGTTGCAGCCAAATATGAACTCTGCAACCCGTGCCATTGGTTACAGGCAAACCATGGAGTACCTGGTGCATTGCAGACAGAATGGAGGCAGTAGCTCCCCAGAGGAGTTCTTGGAGTTCCTGACCAAGTTTCAGCAGACGTCTAGGAACTTCTCAAGGAGGCAAATGACCTGGTTCCGCAACGAGAAGATTTACCAGTGGGTTGACGCATCGCAGCCTTTTGAAGAGATTGTTCAGTTTATCTGTGACGCTTACAATGGCTCTGATGCAATGGTGCTGCCTGAATCACTTGAAATGAAAAGGGAAAGTTGCGTGCACACAAGCAAGGATCTCAAAACCTATCGTCCAGAGAACAGGGTGTTCCTTGGGCACGAAGAGTGTTGCCACATTTTGGATTGGATTAGGAGGACGCAGGGGAAGTGAGGTTTAGTTCTTGTCTCTTCTCATACTTTGTTTTGTTTCCACCAGAGAAATTATCCGGCTATAGGATTTTGTCTTTTGAGAGATTACCACAGGAGTCTTCAGTTCTTTTTTTTTTTCTGTTTTCATCATAGATTCATCATATAAAAAAAGATGTCTTCTTCAGAGTGTTTGGAATGGAGTGATTAAATTGATGATCCAGTGGTGCTTCTTTGGAGTCTTTCTATTTGTTGTTTAGATAAAACTTGGAAATCGTTCTCGTCAGCAGACTGCATAATGCGAAATCAGAACCCTGAATCCCGAATAATATAAGGCAGAAAAACAAGTCAAAGGCACATAAGGTTTAAGGATGACATGTTCTCTCCCTCTTTGATTAGATCCTTTCATAGTCAGAAACTATATACATTACCGGCTCTTGCTGAGCGATGAATAGTCGAAGAATGCAACGATGCAGTGGTGTGGTAGATCAGTTAGTTCAGCATAAGTTTGACATAGTGTATCTGTGACTTCATTTGCACCTAACTGGACAAAAACTGTACAGCATAAGTTTGACATTGGGAAGTGAGGTGTAGTTGTACTCTCTTCTCATACTTTGTTTTGTTCCCACCAGCAATTTGTCCGACCATAGGATTTTGATTTTCTGAGAGATACCACAGGAATTCCAGTTTATTTTATTTTTCATCATAGATTCATAAAAAAGAGGGTTTTTTTGGAGTGTTTGGAATGAAGTGATAAATTGATAATCCAGTCATGGTTCCTTGGGAACTTGGAAGTCTTCTCTGTGGACCTGCATGATGTCTAGGGTCAGAACTCTGAATTCTTAATAATATATGACAGAAAAACAAGTCAAAGAGACATAAGGTTTAATGATGGCGCATGCTCTTGATCTCTTTGATTGGCCCGATCTTTGTTTGGAATGGAATGATAAATTGATAATCCAGGGGTGCTTCTTTAGAGTCTTTCTGTTTGTCGTCTAGATGCAACTTGGAAGCCGTTCTCTGTGGCAGACTGCATGATGTCAAGTCAGAACTCTGAATCCCGAAAAATATAAGTCAGCAAAACAAGTCAAAGAGACACATCGTTTAAGGATGGCATGTGCTCTCCCTCTTTTAGTTATGTGCAGAAGTAAAGATAAAAGTGGTTGGGCACTAAAGTTAAAGTGTAAACCAACACAAATCATGTTGAATGTGGGTGTCTATTTTGGGCTAAAACTGCATGGTGACTTATCTGAATTCCCCTGAAATTGTGTTCAGGTTCCCCCAAATGAGAACATAAGCATCATTGAAAAATGTAATGTAAGCATCCATACTTTGTTTCTGTGATGTAAGCCAGAAAGGAAGGAGAATAATGGAAAGATGCCTCTAATCTTAACTTAAGCAACCCAAAAGCAGTGTGCTGGTCTGTGGTGTGCCCACCTTGATGGAAAGCACTAACCTCTGCCTTTGAAAATGATGCAGATTCTTTGGAAAACAGCAAGCGAGGTCTAGCTCTACTCTCTTCTCATACTTTGTTTTGTTTCCACCAGCAAAACTGTCTGTCCATAGGAGATAATTATTACCACAGGAGTTTTCAGTTTTCTTTCTCTGTTTTCATCATAGATTCATAACAATGAAGTTTTTTTTAAGTTTCTGGAATTGAGGGATAGATTTATAATCAGTGGTGCTTCTGTGTGGCAGACTGCATGATGCCAAGTCAGAACTCTGAATTGAAAAGTATATAACTCACAAAAAAAAGTCAAATAGTGATGAGGTTTAATGATGGCGCATGCTCTCGACCTCGTTGATTGGATCTTTTCATAGTCGCAAACTATATATATATAACTAGCTGACTGGGCAAGAATCTAATGGAGCAGTGGTTTGGTAGATCTGTTAGTACAGCATAAGTTTGGCAATGGTGTATCTCTGACTGCATAATCTGCATTGGCACCTAACTGAGAGAAACCCACATCACTGTCAGTTCTGCACATAAGTAAATATAGAAGTGGACGTGTACCAAACTTTAAACCATCACTAATCATCTTAACTAGTAATTGCATGGTGATTTATCTGAAATTGCATGGTAATTTATCTGAACTCCCCTGAAACTGCTTAGGCTCCCTAAAGTGAGAACATAAGTAGAATCAAAATGTAAATGAATAATAATTTGTTTGCCATGAAGTAGCCAGAAAGGAAGGGGAATAATGGGATCATGCTGCTAATCTTAACCTAAGCACCTCAAAGCATTGTGCTATTCTGTGTTGAGCCCACCTTTGATGGAAAGCACCAGCTTCTCTGCCTCTGAAAACGATGCAAATTATTGGGGAAACAGCGAGCGAAGTACTGCTGTTTCGCATACTTTTTTCTTGACATAAATGTTTTACTTACTTTTGTAAGGAAAAAAAGAGGTGCATTTTAAGAAGAATCAGACTGTCTGTGTACCTAAGTTGTACAGCAGCACTGCATGCCTAATAGAGCTGCACGATAATTAAACATTAACAACAGGTTGATTTTCTTCCTTCTGTCCAACAAACATGATGGTGCCAGGTAAAGGTAGCTTTTCTGTTAAGTCACGAAGATTTGATGAATCTTCTCATATATGCTTCTATATGATTTTTTTTTTTTTGCTTTTCTCTCCTGCTGTTCTGTTAATAACCAGATCTGATACCAGTGAGTTAGATGCCCATGCATGCATGAACTGGCGGACCGACAAGTAAGCCAGGTTTGACTGGCCAGTCCAGGAAAAGCATCTCTATCTCTGTGGTCAATGCAACTAATTCATCTATATAGAAGTAGCAGCGCAATTTGCAGCGTAAGATGCACTGTGTCAAAGATGCGATCGATACCTTTGTCTTTGTAGTTGGGCACAATCTGGCGCAAACCATCTAACCAAAACAAAAGGTGGGCAGATGTCTTCAGATGGTGTATTCTAATTTTGATTATTCAGAAATTGAAAGAAATATGCATGGGGCATATGGTATATGCTTTTTTATTTTTGTTTTGAAGAAATTACATGTTTTTTTTAATAATTTCCGGTATTTCAGGATCTAAACAGCTTTGGCTTTGGCTACAGTTTGCACTAACTTAAAATAGTGACAAATTGTTTTGGTTTTTATTTTACCCAACTGATTACTGCCTGTACGCAACTCTTTATGCTTAATGTTTGAAAAGTATTGGAGTCGTAGAGTAGATTCTTGCTGGTTTGACATCTTCACCTTAAGCATCTTATTCTAAAGCACTGCATTTTTTTTCAGTTCTCTTTTTCTATTTTGAATATAGAGTGTTTGGAATTGAGGGATAAATTAATAATCCAGTGGTGCTTTTCTGTGTGGCAGACTGCATGATGCCAAGTCAGAACTCTGAATTCAAACATAAATAACTGACAAAAAAAGTCAAAAGAGTCATGCTGTTGACCTCTTTGATTGGATCTTTTTCATAGTCCAAACTATATATACGTAACCAGTTAACTGGGCAAGAATCTAGTACAGATGGGTGGATCTGTTACTAGTGTAAGTTTGACAATGGTGTATCTCTGACTGCACTCGCACCTAACTGGGAAAAAAGCACATCACTGTCAGTTGTGCACATGAGCAATCATAAAGTTGAGTGGTACCCAAGCGTAAAATAACACAAATCTTGTGAACTGGAGGTAGGTATTTTGGGTTAAAACTGCATGGTGACTTTATCTGAATTCCCCTGAACTGTTTAGGTTCTCCCAAGTGAGACCATAAGTAAACATTTGAATGTTGTGTAAGCACCATAATTTGTTTGCTATGAAGTAAGCCAGAAAGGAAGGATGCACTAGTACCAGCACTATATGTTTGTTTCTTTTTGGTGTTGTCTCCTGTTGTTGTTGTGTTAACTACTACTTAGGTGTGATGCCAGTGAGATGGGTGCCCATGTGTGCAACAACTGGCTGGCTGGTAGGTAAGCCAGGTTTGACCAGGGAAGGCAAGCACTCATGAAATAACTCTACTTGGTCAATGCAACTAGTTCTCCTGTGCGGTGCTGCTGCCTTTGTACTAGTTTAGTAGAGTGGGATGCACTTGGTCAGATATGTGTTGCCTTTGTCTTTGCGGGTGTCTTCTTCTTCTTCTTCTTCTTCTTCTTCTTAATAAGCAGTGCCAGAAAACACGTACACTAAATTAATTAACTGTGCAATAGTTTAAGCAGCCGCCAGTCGGTGCTCCCCCTCGTTGACCCACCCATTCTTTTTCTCTCTTCTTCTTCTATTTATTTCTTCAACCCAAAAATAAAATGATTTTTCCTTCTTTCTTGGCATGACATATAAAAAATTATTTATTTATTTATTTATTTATGCCGGAGCGTGTGAAGAGGAAGCGGCAGTCGGCGAGGGGAGAAGTGGACCGTGGAACACGCCGGCCACGTGCACCCCCAGCTCCCTCCGCGAACCGCGTAACGGCAAAGGAACCAGCCGGAGTTGAATAAAAATCAAATCTTTGCACGGAGAAAGAAAGCGGCCGTCGGTTGATTAAGGGGCAGGGGAGAGGAGGCTTTGCTTTTGCTTGGTTCCTCTTCCTCCTCCCCCGTCGACAAGCAAAGGCCACCCACCCTCCAACCCCAGCTACCCACCCGACGCCGCCCGCGCAACCTCCTCCCCCCCCTCCTCCGCATTCCCCTCCCAAGGCCCGAGCACCTCCCGGCCGCCGGGACGGGAGGGATCTGCCTCCCCTGCGCGATTTGATTTGGGGCCGCCGGCGAGGAGGGGGTTTCTTTTCCTGGCTGGTTGGTTGGGCGGGCGGCCGGTTGGCATGGGGATCTCGCACCCGCTGTCCGACGAGTTCTACGGAGGGCCCCGCGGAGGAGGTCTGGGCAGCGCGCTGCTGCTGTCGCCGGAGCGGACGCCGCCGCCCGCCTCCTGCTGCTCGCCCGTGGACGACGGCCAGGAGGACTTCCTCCAGCACCAGGTGTCCCGGATGGACACGCTCGCCGGCATCGCCATCAAGTACGGCGTCGAGGTAATCTCACACTCTCTGTCTCCCATCCCTGATAGTTTGATTCGGTGTGGCTGCTGATTGGTGCGGAGCTGCACCTAGAAAGCGGTGGTGATCTATGTGTGCCATATTCTTGCTGAATGGAAGGAACAACACTATTATCAAGGAATTTTGGTAGAAAATATGCCATGGAGTTTGTGTCTTGTGGCAAGTTTGCTGCACTTCAAAGACAGGAGAGGACTTGTCTCTGACAAAGATCCAAACATTTACATATGTTTTCCATAGTTTGCGGCTGCCTAGTGCTGGTATGTCCTTCGTCTTGCTCCACTTGAAGACACCATGTGAGCCACGTCGTTCATGGCTACGGGTGATGAAATCCTGCAATGTCATGCAAAACTCTGATGAGTTTAGGGCGTCGGGCCGAAACATTTCTGTATTTGCATTGCGTTGATCTGTGACAATATCCAAATCTTACCCATGTTTTCTCTGGTATGTGGCTGTCATAGTGCACTGGTGCTTGTGCGGCCTTTAATCTTTCACCGCTTCAAAAATACTCCCGTGGGCTATGCACTTTGTAGTCACTGGCGTTGTAATCATGTTATGAGCATGATGCAAGCAAAACAGTGAGTTTCGACATCACACGCGCCGTGTTTTCGCGGGGAGTTCATGGGAGGAGTGACACAATGAAAGGCTGTTATGCATTTGCATTGCAGATCGATTTGGACCTCCTATTGGTCCCAGTAGTTTATTTGGTTGGAGTTGTAATTAAGGCTATCTCCCAAAGTACAAATGTACCGAGTTTGGTTACCATGTTAAGATTACTTCTTTTGCGTGCAGATCTCGGACATTAAGAGGGCAAATAGTCTTGTGACTGACAGCCAGATGTATGCACACAAGGCATTGCTCATACCTCTGCCAGGAAGGCCCATGCCATCCTCTGTGAAGCTGAACGGCTCCAGCCTACGATCGAAGAGGTAAACATCTCCTCATGTTAATTTTTTCCATGTGTTTTTGGTTATTTTTCTTCCATGCTGTAGCACACAGTCCATAAGTTTTATTCTTATTGGTTTTTGGTCAGTTACATATAGTACACTGCAACCTGTTTTCTTATCGACGCTGATTTTCTAAGATCAAACTACTGGCAGATAAAGAGAACTCATTTTAGCAGTTCATAATATTGGCGCTGTCTGTCGTCTAGTGTTTCTTACTTGCTGTTGCATCATGACATTTCACCCATGTTTTGACTATTTAACTTGGTGTACATGGTTTGTAAATACAATAGTCTTTGTTCTTTCATACAGGACATTTTTAATACTGCATTGAACTTAAGAACACTCTCTAAGCTATTCTCTGCTCTCTTTTTTTCAGAGCGTGGGCTCCGAACAATCAGCAAAACGGGGACATTGTGAATTCACTAGATTCTGATAAGTCTAGGCAACAGCAGTCGTCACTTGCAATGAGCAGCTTGCAGAGCTACTATGGCCTGAGTTCTCAAGGAGGAGATGACATGGATCTGAGTACAGAAATGTCCTTGTACAGCAAGGGAAGCTCCCAAGGTATTGGAAGTGAAATACTCCCAATTTCTTCTTCTCCGCCTGACAGTACACAAAGCACTGGCAGAGGCAACGGGGCTACCAAAGAGAAGCAAGATGGTTCCATACGCCGGCGGCAGAAAGTGGAGGCGGATACCCAGGACGACCTTCTGTCGGACTCGATCAAGATGATCAAGAGCTTCCTGCCGAGGCCGGTCTCCAGCATGCGTCTGAATACGGACGCGGGCAGCCCGGATCCCGCCGCGAGGAGCAGTGGCGGCTCATTCCTCGACGGGTTCAAGTCCGTGGTGCGGAGGTCGCCGAGCGCCCCGAGCTTTGCGGACTCGGAGAACAATGGGGTCTCCATGTGGTCGAGCTCCAAGTGGACATTCAACCACGAGTCCTTCACCCGGCCGTTGCTTGACGGCCTCCCGAAACCCGCGACGGGTCGCAGGATGAAAGCTGCCCTAGACTGAGTTTTAGTCTCCATGCCGGCGCAACAGTAGTTCTACTGCTGCAAACTCCATTTGTAGTCATGTCATCCACGCATGTGATCTGAGTTGAGAGGGAAATGGAAGAGGTGACTTGGTTTGCCATGATCTTCAGCCACCTCAATCCTTGTTCCTCATACTGATGACGATCACATTGACTTGCAGCTCCACACTCCGCCCATCTGCCTTTTCTCATGTGGCTTCTGCTGCTAATTCATCATTCGTCCTGTATAATTGTATATCACATTATATACGGAGTAAAATGCATGTTTAACTTTGTTACCACGCTTGTCTGCTTTGTTTATTGGGTTTGGTCGTTGTATTCAGGGAAGTGTAAAAATACAGGCACTAGTTGATTTTCCCGTGAATATGGTGCCTGTACTGGCTCAGCACGGCTGCAAGGCCCCACCTGTCAGCGAGCCATTGAAACCATCGTCCTTCTTCATCGTGGCCGTTATTCATTTGCTCTTTCCGAGACTTGTTCATTGCCTCTATTATGCCTGATGCTGAAGAAGAAAGCTTTGAAGAATCATCATGGTTGCAACTATCCATGGAGAAGATGGCAAAAGGGCTTTTGCAGACAGTAGAAGCAAAACGCCTTGTGTTTGCAGGTTGAAAACTCTGCTCTGCAGATGCACAGGTCCATCTGGTGAACTCATATTGTTATATCGAAATAAACCATCAATATATCCAGTAGTCGGTACCGAGGCAGCACAAGATTTGTTGATGTTTTTTCAATGTTTTAAATAGCGGGCTATGCATGATTTTAAATAGTCCGCTATAGCACGCTATAGCGTTTACAGAAGGTCTAGCGCTAAGAGACTTTGGTCCAAACAAATATTTAAACATTTTAAATAGCGCGCTATAGCTCCGCTATAGCATTTAAAAGAGGTCAACCGCTAAGAGGATTAGCGCGCTATTTAAAACTATGGGGCTATGACATTTAGCGGCGGCTCGGCCAGAAGCTATGAAAAGCTATAGCGAAGCTAAGCACCATTTAGCGTTTTCCTTAAATCATGAGATGTTCAAAAAATAAGTATACAACCAGGCGTCATATGTGATATATTGCATATACTTACTTATACACATGTTCACACATCAAAACCCGAGCACCAATCAGGTGCCTGGATTAATTTAATCAAAAAATTGCCTATTTGCTCAACATAATCATGACCCGCATGAAGAGCCACAGAATTTTCTGAGAAATGTAAATCAGCACAAATACATCAGGAAATGGATATATCAAATTCACAAGGGGAAAATATGCAGTGCTACAAACTCATAGGAGTGGATTTCTTGAGCAGAGGACCTATATCATAATGGGAAAATCTGCAAGAGAGAAAAAACAAACATATTGAACTATCTACCGTTCTCACACAAACACAGTGGAAGTATGAAAATACAACAGACATGGCGCAGCAAGAAAATATACTCGTATGAGTGAATTTGTTGTGCAGAGGACCTATAAGACAATGGGAAAAATTGTCTTCGTCCTGAATCCTGATAGATAGTTTAACAGAAAACCCAAGATATATATTGCTACGTAAGGCACTCCATTCTGAAGCATATACAGCAAAATACATAATCTATTAGCATCTGGGTTCATGTAATTCCAAAAAAGGCAAAAAGGAACCTTGTTATTCCTGTTAGCATAATAGTTCAGAAGGGTGGGAACCTTTTTGCTATCCGTTGCCGGATCAGAGAGAGAGAGAGAGAGAGAGAGACCACCCCTCCCCAAATCCTTTCTTTTTTCCTTTTGGTGTGAACATTAAAACCTTCGGCCCAAATCTTCGATCTCCGGAGCCATGAACATCAAAAAAAAAAAACTTCGGCCCAAATCTTCGATCTCCGGAGCCATGAACATCAAAACTCACAAGTTGGAGCTGGCGAAGGCCTCCACCTCCACGTACTCTGCCCTGCCATCTATATAAAACTAACGAAACAAAAAAAAAGTGAACAAAAGATACATGCTCACAATTTGTCATGGTTGTGTATAATTTTTAGTGAATTCTGTTTTCTTTCTCTAATTTGTCACACGATAAGTTTAGCTTTTGTCCCCAACAAGTTTGCAACAACTTGTCATGATTTTTCCTTACTGTATAGAATCCGCGCGTAGCGAATATCTGAGGGAAATTAATTCATTCGCTCTGTTGACCCATCTTGAGGAACGACTCGTTCGCACAAGTCTCTTTCCTTGAGATGAAAGACCACGAGAGGAAAAAGGGAGATTTTTAAATACTCCTTCCGTCCTTTCATCTTAATTGCACCTACAAATGTTTTTTCACGCATTAAGCATGGGACCAACATGTTTGCTATTACTTTGGCACATCACAAATCTTCACAAGTTCAGTGATTGGAGAAAATTGCAGAGAACTCTGACAAGTTCGGCGGCGGGGCGGTTGACTAGGAGGGCATGCACGTGGACCTCTCTGCTTCGACCTCGGGCTTGCAACTAATCTTGCTAATTTAAATCTAGAACCAGCATATTAATTAGTACATGTTCTAATCAAACAGAGTTACAGATCAACCAAAACAGAGGCACACCTTGTGGTTTCTTGTACTATGCAATTAATCTGCATCTAATTTCCTGCTGCATCCACTGCATGCTCAACTTGAAGCTAGGTAGGAAACTCATGCTCAAGTTGAACACGTATTGATACTCATGTGAAGATCAACGAGGGGGTGGTCCGGCGTGCCTCCTTTGTTTATGGGGAGCCCAGGAGAGAAGATAGACCTCAGTTTTGGGAGCTTCTCAGACGTCTTCAACCAATGTGGGATGGACCGTGGTTATGTTGTGGGGACTTCAATGAGGTCTTGGCTCAGGATGAACATTGTGGTCCTCAAGACCGGTCAGAGGCTCAGATAACTGCTTTAGGGAAGCTTGACTGATTTGGGCTACTCCGGTCCGAAGTTTACGCGGTGCAACAAACAAGACCCGGATTGTCATGTTAAATGTCGCTTGCATAGGGCTGCGGCCAATGGAGCTTTTACTGGTTTGTTCGATCTTCGGATCACTACCCCATGCTGGTTCTGTTGGGAGGCAGGACCCAACAGGCACGACGATCTCCGGTCCAGCAAGGGTTCCGTTATGAGGAGATGTGGCTACGGGCTGATGATTACAGAGAAACTCTTGAGCGGGTGTGGGTTGAGGACTTGAGGGGAGGGATGGCTGTCCTTCACTTCAGTCAACGTGGTCTGACCTGAAGCATGTTGATGGCTCTTTGCGATCCTGGAGCAAGGAGGCCTTGGGCTGTATTCGGAAGCGGATTGGGCGCTTGGAGCGCTGTATTGCTACCATCAGGGCTTCGCCTCCCTCTCCATCCTTGACGGCGGAGGAACGCTCAATTGAGGGGCCGCTGATAACATCCCCGGGAACCTCTACTCTGTAAAGTAAGAACGACGGCGTCTTGCTCCGATACGTAGGCTGAAGTGGCCGGAATTGCCGCGGAAATCTAAACCCTTTTTGTACGTAATGATCCATAAATACACGATATGTTTGAAAGGCGGCTGGGTATCTGTCCCTGACAATCTTTCTTCTGCAAAAGAGTGTACATCTTCTCTGCCGGTGGCTTGACTGATGATTGTTTCCAACATTCAAAGACACTAATACATGATCACATACATTTATGCATGTATCTGATGCTGATATACCATGAATTTTGTAAAGTGCAAACGACGTGTAGACATTGTGAATTCATTAGATTCTGACAAGTCTAGACAGCAGCAGTCGTCGCTTGCAATGAGCAGCTTGCAGAGCTACTACGGCCTGAGTTCTCAAAGAGGAGACGACATGGATTGCAGTACTGAGATGTCCTTGTACAGCAAGGGAAGCTCCCAAGGTATTGGCAGCGAAATGCTCCCAGTTTCTTCTTCTCCCAAAGTTTTTTGCCGAGGCCTATTTCCAGTATGCGTTTGAATATGGACACGAGCAGCCTGGATGCCAGCGCGAAGAACACTGGCTCGTTTCTGAACGGGTTGAAATCCGTAGTGCCGAAATCGCCAAGGCCGCCGAGCTTTGCCGATGCAGAGAATGGCGGGGTCTCCATGTGGTCGAGCTCCAAATGGACCTTCAACCACGAGTCCTTCACCCGTCCATTGCTCGCAGGATGAAAGCTGCTCTCGATTGAGCCTATGTACCGGCCAATAGGACCGCTCTGCTGCTGCAAGCTCCATCTGTCGTGCCATTCATGTGAGCTGAGTTGAGGGAAATGAGAGAGGAGGCTTGGTTGGACATGATCTTCTGCCACCTCAATCCTTGT